>NC_080545.1:1206135-1506135 GCF_028640845.1 Ahaetulla prasina
TCACTCCTTTCCATCAGATGTCTGAAACCCTGTGTCTGTTTCAGAGTTCTCGATTCCCATCCCTGATGCGTGTGAACATCAGAACTTCAGTTTTCCCTCCCATTTAACAGGTGCACAAAGCAAACGGTGACAGGGAAGTGCTTCTATTAAATGAATTTCCATTTTGCATTTTGTGGTTACACCTCTGATCTTCTATCCACAAAACGTATCTCCTAACATTGAATTACTACTTCTTATTTTGACAGCGTAACAAAAGTTGGAGCCATTTTCTTCTTGAAAGAAAAAAAAGGTAAAAGTAACATCCCCGATTCAGTGGCTTCAATCTAGATTCCACAGCAATACCACAAACAATTACGCAACCATTTTGCCTTGTTTGTCTTGCTATCCTACCTTTAGCCAATACGTCCCTGCTCTCCTCTCCTTTGCTTTGCAGACACTTTGACAAAACAAACATCAAAGTTTGGCTTGAAAAAGCGATTACAGCAAATTAAACCGTCATGGTTCCCATCAACACAGTTCTCAAAGCGCCTCGGTTGCTTTTTCCAAGGGTATCGATCCCATGCAAACCAAGGGATTGCGTTACAGCAAAACTATATTAGAGAAACACAATGCAGATGTTCCCTCATCCAAACTAGAATTAACACATTTTGATGAAAAGGCTTTGCCGGTTATGTTGGGGATTAGAGATGTCTAGTCATCCATGTGAGTGGTATTCTAAACTTGACACTGTTAAGGAGTAAAATTGATGGCACATGATGAGTGGGCACAGCCCCTCATATTTCTTTCACTGGAGTTTACACACAACTGCAAACTTGGCTCCTTATTCTTGGCAACAGGAATCTCCCAGGAGAGGCCAATAGTTCCCTAGCCAAAATTTATCTTAAAAAAGAAAAGAAAAGAAGAAGAGAACCATAGCTAAGATGCTTCCTCCAGGTTCGCACAGAAGTGGGAATGAAAATATTTTGCTGGGCATAGGAACAATAATTTGTGATTAAGGCCCTCGGAAACCAGTGACCCTGAAAATGAGAAAAGTACAACCTGTACTATGTAATATGCTTGATCCGTTTCCAAAACTGCTGGGATGATTCCCTGAATTTCGTTCATGGCCTTTGAAAGAAACAAATGCCAAGAATTCCATCACAAGTTTTACTAGAGGTTAAAATCCAGCCATTTTTGACAACTTTCTACAATCTGATGTTCATGGAGAAGTGTAAAGTCAACAACACTTCCTTTCGGCTTCTTTCAGTTATCTTTTTGTTAATGGTGCTCCGTTCTTTTGTTATTTTCTTTAGGAAAGAAAATTAGTCTATATGTCCAGCATGGAACAATGGAGGAATAATTGTGACTCCACAATTATCAAATAAATCTACCATATAACTTCTGCATGGATGATTTGTGAAGACACCAGAAACAGCAAAATCACTAACCAAAAAGAAACAGTAGTATGCAGGAAGGGATAGAATGGGAAAATCTACATCTCTTACTTCATTAAGCCATAGCCTAAAAACCTGAGTTAAGAAAATGAAGGAATAAAACTAGAGATTTATAGAATAGAATAGAATAGAATAGAATTTTTTATTGGCCAAGTGTGATTGGACACACAAAGAATTTGTCTTGGTGCATATGCTCTCAGTCTACATAAAAAAAAAGATACCTTCATCAAGGTACAACATTTACAACACAAATGATGGTCAATATATCAATATAAATCATTAGGATTACCAGCAACAAAGTTAGAGTCATACAGTCATAAGTGGAAAGAGATGGATGATGGGAACGATGAGAAGATTAATAGTAGTGTAGATTTAGTAAATAGTTTGACAGTGTTGAGGGAATTATTTGTTTAGCAGAGTGATGGTCTTTGGGAAAAAACTGTTCTTGTGTCTAGTTGTTCTGGTGTGCAGTGCTCTATAGCGTCGTTTTGAGGGTAGGAGTTGAAACAGTTTATGTCCAGGATGCGAGGGATCTGCAAATATTTTCACGGCTCTCTTCTTGATTCGTGCAGTATACAGGTCCTCAATGGAAGGCAGGTTGGTAGCAATTATTTTTTCTGCAGTTCTAATTATCCTCTGAAGTCTGTGTCTTTCTTGTTGGGTTGCAGAACCGAACCAGACAGTTATAGAGGTGCAGATGACAGACTCAATAATTCCTCTGTTATGCACTGACAATTGCAGATACTATATTATCTTTCATACCACAATAGCACCTTGAGTCAACCTTGAGCCAGTGAGAATCGAACTACTGCTGGCAGAGGGCAGAGTTTGCCTGCAATGCTGCATTTTAACCACTGTACCATCACAGCTCTCATATGTTACCCTTGTGAAGTTCACCAACACTTATAGAGTACTTAAAAACCAAAGGACCCATTTTGTAGCCTGTATTCATGGCAAACTTCCACCACTTCTCCTGAACTGCTGGATTTGAAGGAAAATGGCAACAACAACCCCAAACAGCTATAAAACAGCACAGATGACACAAACTCCTTGAATTTGGATTCTTTTAATTTTCCTTGGCCTTATTTTTGCTCTAGTCTGCTAAGTGTTTAAAGTTTATATCGCTCTGCTGCCAACATAATTGTCAAAATAGTTGTGGAGATGTTGGTTCACTTCACATGGTAGCAAAAACAACAATGACACCGCTTAGCTGACTCATCTCTAAATAATTCTCGTGTTAAGTGCCCTGATGCAGCTGCTCTACTCAGCTAATATAGTTCTACCCTTCTTGGCTGATCACTGACTATTTCAGGGATTTCGACAGAAAGATAGCAGAAAGAAGACGAAAAGGAAGAAATATTGTTATAGTTGAACAATATTAGAACAGCAATGCCATTCATTGTTTCATACTCAGGTTCTGCAGTTTAACAAACATTGCACCAAGAATGTTAACTCTCACAATTTCCTGATGTCTGGAAAATATCTCAGCATTTTCTGCAAGGCAGTTAATATTCCTAGTTGGAGTTATCTGCAGATCAATACAATGCTGTATTTTTCAGGAATTTGTTGTTCTTATTTTTATTGTTAGGTTCAGTTACATTTTATTGTGATTTTGCTTGAAAATTTGCAGTGCTGGAAAATCACACACACACACACACACACACACACACACACACCAAGCAGCTCTTTGCTAAGCAATATTGAATTAACGTTTCCCCTTCTTTAATGAGTTTAACATGAGAAGCCTCTTTTCCAGACCTTCTGCCAGCTGCCTCCTTTTGCATAGCTGAGAAGCCTAGAAGAAATATTCTGAATCTGTGGATACAAATGTGAAACAAAAGAAAGTCTGATAAAACATAAGACAATGCTTTGTATGTTGCAGGAGACCTGTTTAATGGCTCTGGGGTGACAAAACATCTTCTGCAGTGAAGCAAGGTTTTATGAGCAACAAAGAAAATAACCAAGCCACATCAAGTCTCTTTGGAGTATTGAAATTCCCCTCCGGTTTACCTTCCTGAGACTCCTTCTTGATACTACTTCACTTCTGTTCATTATTATGTGTAGAATTCCTCTTGCTCACCCATAATAGCTCCAGCAGGTTGCAGGATGATGCGCCCATCTAGGACCTCATGAAGCTGGTTTATATGGAGCTAGACCTACCTAGAATTGTCCACCGCAAAATCTTAGATGTCTCCAAGGTTCAGAGTTTCCCCATTTTGATCTGCAACTGCTAAAGACTGAAGCTAATCTCCGCTGATTGTTCTCTTGGGTGGACATGTGGTCACCAGAATTCTGGTTGATAAACTGGAACAAAGAAAAATGATCATTGCCCTGAATATTGAAAGGTTTGGACATCTTCACAGATGGAATTTGAGAGCAGAAATATTAGACTACAGAGATATTTTATTTTCCTATTTTCCAAAGCACCAGAAGGCAGGATAAGAAGCAACAGATGGAAACTAATCAAGGAGAGAAGCAACCTAGAATTAAAGAGAAATTTCCTGAAAGTGGCAACAATTAATTGCCTCCAGAAGTTGTGGCTGCACCATCACTGAAGGTTTTCAAGAAGAGACTGGGCAGCCATTTCTCTGAAATATTATAGAGTCTCCTGCTTGAGCAGGGGGTTGGACTAGAAAACCTCCAAGGTCCCTTCCAACTCTGTCATTCTGTATTATATCCCATGTATGTCCGTTTTTTAGCATGATTTTTCTCCTATCCTTATTTTTCCTCAACTCAAGGTGGCCTACATACCTAAGGCTCTTACCTCCTATGTTGCCCCTTATTACTCTGTGAGGTGAGTTGATCTGAAAGAAAGAGACTGGCTTAGGGCATTTTGTGTTGCTCTGTAGGACAAAATTCCCAAAGTGTCTCTTTTTAATTCAACGAGGAATCCAGCTGATGCTTGGAGCTTACTTCAGTGCTGAGACAAACCAACTGTTGATCACACTTGAGTCAAAGGTTGAGATTTGAGATGTGGGGAAAGAGCAAAGTTTAGCCTGAAATGGGAAGGCATCAAAAAGCTCGCAGCTGCTCCATTCTTTGGCATAAGATGAATGGATAAAGCCAAACAGGGAATATTCATTCTGCAAAAGTTTCACCTGGACAACATCACATTTTTCACAGCTAGGAGAAATATTTGGCTTGCTGTCTTTCCTTTTAAAGCACAAAAAGACAGCAGAGCAAGCCCTAGGAAAGAAATCGTTTTTATAGCTTGTTGACAAGGCTATTGGAAGAAAGGAAGGAAGGAAGGAGGGGTTGTCTGAAAATGATCGGCAAAAATGATCAGAGAAATACGCAGCAGAGCAGAAGCACCATCATTAGCAGTGTTGCTTTAATACATAAGTTTTAAACAGGGGTGATAAATTTGGCTAACTACTCATATCAATGTCAGGCAATCTATGAAATCACCAGGGCCCTTCCTTGGCTTTTATGGAGATCTAGAAATCAAAGCCAAATGAACAAGGTAGAACTAACTCCCCTTCCCCCCTCCTCAATCCGGAATTCAAACCATCTTGCAGACATCTAATTTGATTGTACATCTGGAATCCCTTAATCCAAAGGAAGGACCTGACCAAATCTCCATTGAGTCCTATCACCTTCTTCTCTGTTGTTCATTATCTCAGCCTAAGAGGCTTCTCTCTTCTTAGGAGTAATCTTCCCCTTGCAAAGAGCAATAGCACTGAGATTTATATGCCACTTCACAATGCTTCACAGCCCCTCTCTAAGCAGTTGATAGAGTCAGCCTCTTGACCCCAACCATCTGGGTCCTCATTTTACCAACCTCGGAAGGATGGAAGGCTGAGCCAACCTTGAAATGGTCAGGATTGAATTGCTGGCAATCAGCAAAGCCATCCTGCAGTACTGCATTCTAAACACTGTGCCACCAGGAAGGAGAATGAGGAAGGAAGGAAGGAAGGAAGGAAGGAAGGAAGGAAGGAAGGAAGGAAGGAAGGAAGGAAGGAAGGAAGGAAGGAAGGAAGGAAGGAAGGAATGCTCAAGGCTGAGTCAAACTTGAGCAGGTCAGGATTGAACTGCTGGCAGTTGGTAGAGTCAGCCTGCAATACTGCATTCTAACCACTGCACCACCAGGACTCTTGTTATGGTCTGGCTCCTTTTCTTCAAGCAGCTGCGTCTGGCCTCTAAATACCACTTAAGATGAGGACAGCATCTTAGAGTTCCAAAGAGTTCCAAAGAGGCTTTAGTTCTTTAGTCCACCCAAAGTCTTAAATAATAATAATAATAATAATAATAATAATAATAATAATAATAATAATAATAATAATAATAATAATAATAATAATAATAATAATAATAGTAATAATAATAGTAATAATAATAGTAATAACAACAACAACAACAATAATATTTTAAAAATATAAAATAATAGAATAAAATTATTATTATTATTATTTATTCGATTTTTATACCGCCCTTCTCCCAAAGGACTCATAATAAAGGGACCCACACATTCAATGATAATGATTTTAATTACATGCAAATTTCTCACATTTAATTTGAAATGTATCTTTCAGCGTATTGCAATTGGCATGGTATTAATTCCCACGGATAGAAACAAGAGAAAAAAAATCTAATTAACTTTGATTTGTTTTATTTTTTTCTCATTTTTCATTATTTGTCATAAAGAACAGAATAATGCAGAACACAGGCAAGAAAAAAATATCAGGAATGTAAAAAGTGGATTCAAATAATCTGTACCGACAGTCAAATGGAATTGTGCATATTGGGTTCATAATACATAGCAGGAGGAGAAGAGGCAAAGTTACTTGTTTTGCTATTTAAACACACTCATAATTCAAATAGCGTGACTGAAAACAGCATGAACATAAAAGTTATTTTACATATTTTCAACCAATGTTGAAGCTTGTTTCAATCTATTAGCCAATCTGAGTCAACAGCAAAAGAAAACAATAATGTGTAATATATTTTGTACTTATCAATGCTGCCTTCATGTCAAAAGAGATGGAAACATATCAGGTCGAAGTGTGATTAGAAGTATCATTTAGTCATCCATGGACACGAAGTTTCCTAATTTATGTCACTGCCTTGATATTCTTGAAATGGGCTGGATTAATTGGTACTTTGAAATCATATGTTAGCCCCTCAGAGATGCCACCAACATCAAAATTTTCTTGGGTTAGAAATACCCTGAAAGATTTAAAACAAAAGCGATATTAGCAGCATTAATTAGAGATTTTTATCTTTCCATCAAGAATGAAACAGCTTGATAACAGCAGTGAGTAAATGTTAACAACTATTTGAAGAATCCTTGTGCATAGATGACTAAAATATATTTTTATCACATTTGAATCTGAAATGTTTCCATCTCTTTTACACATGAAGACAGCCTTGATAAGAATATATTACAGAGTATATTAATATATTAGATGTTATTGTTTTCCCTTTCCTAATTTTCATTTTGGTTGAAGGTCTCCTTCCGGTCAGTAGAACTTGTCAGCCCTTCAAGATAGATCAGACTAGAGGAATGCCATGTAGGTCAATACAACTAGCCACGTTGCATCACCATGATGTGTGTATTTAACTTGCATGGATGTGTTTTCATGAAGGATCATTGCTCAGCGCAGACTATGGTGGTTCATAGATGTATCTGCTCGCTTCCTCCACAGACCTTCAAAGTCCCTGGTGCACAGGGAGCCATGTGGAGGATAAGCCAGACCCTGAAGCACAATACCGTACACAGTACACCAGCTGGCACTTGAATGGCCTGGCCTGAAGCCAGCTTGTTTTATGGCTAAGACTCCCTCTTGAGCCACTCGGTGCAAGGAAATCCAAGATAAAGATCTTTAGCATAGAGCTACATGATAATACTTAATAGACTGTTGATAGCTACTTGGCCAGGTGGAATTTATCTTCTTTTTTTTTTTTTTACAGATTAGTGTTATTATGGAATAGCTCCACTCTTTTGGCATCTGGAGAGAATTGCCAGTTCAGGTGAACCAAGGTGTCAGTAGAATAGCTCACCATTCAGACTTTATCTATAGGGAATATGAAGGAACAATTTCCCCCTCAACCATTTTGCCAGTTAAGGTATCAATCAATCAGAATAGAGCTGGAAGGGAGTTTGGAGATCTTCTAGTCCAACCCCCAGCTCAAGCAGCAGACTCTATACCATTTCAGACAAGTAGCTATCCAAGCTCTGCTTAAAGACCTCCGGTGATGAAGCACCACAACTTTTGAAGGAAAGTTGTTCCACTAATTGTCCTCACTGTTAGGAATTTTCTCCTTAATTCCAGGTTGCTTCTCTCCTGGATTGTTTCTCCTCTTGCCTTCTGGTGCTTTGGAAAATACGTTGACCCCCTCTTCTTTGTGGCAGCCCCTCAGATATCGGAGCACTGCTATCAAGTCATCCCTAGTCCTTCTCTTCTCTAGACTGGCCGTAGCCAAATCTTGCAGCTTTCGGGTTGGCTAATGAGGCACCAGACTATTCATTTTCCTCTTGGGCTGCCCAGATCAATCCCCTTTCCCAGTTAGCTCTTGGCTTCATCTTCTTCTTCCTGAGCCAGGTCTTCTCTGGGTCTTTTTGTAGGAGAAAAGTCCTTCATTCAAGAAGTTCCGCGGGATTTCTGTGCAGCACCAGGTTCCTTGCCAGACCCAAACTCTGAGAATGCCATTGTATCCCAACCATTCCTGACATGAGCTGAGGATTAGTTGAAATGCATCTCTTGAGCACCCTGTGTGGCATCTTTAAACTAAACCAACTGATGCATTGCGTCAGTCAGCTCAGTGGCAAGCGACATTCATCCTCGGCTTATTTATTGATACTAAACACGTGTGGTGTGAGAGTGTGTAGACATTCGCATTGTGCTTCTGTAAACACTCTATGCTGAGAAAAGGGAGGGGCAGTCGGGTTGGAGAGAATGAATGAATGGCAATTTATTAACAGCATTTACTAACAAAAGAAAAGTTACAGATTAATGAAAATACGAGGGACTGCTTGAAGGGAGTTACTGCAGAATCCCTTTCAGGAAACTGATGAAGGAAATTGGTATTCTTTTGCTCAGACATTAAAACTTTCTTTGATGACTCCTGCTTTCATCAAAATGAGGTATAATCAGAGTTTTCTGATCAATTCCTATAATTTTCAAATGTTTAAGAAGAAAAATGATAAAACTAAGTTGTCATTTCCCACCCACCCCCCAGCTTCTCACCTATCTGTGGTCCACTAGCGGGATCATCATATACATTTAAGTCTTAGAATTTTTGTTTCATGCAGAAAGAAGTAAAAAAAATCGCCCCATTACTTTTCTTTTTGTCAAGAAACCCTTTTTGGTAATATAAACTTAAGCAGGCCTTGTTTAAAAATGTGCTAAGAAATGAAACAGGAACCGCTGAAGACTAAGTTGGAATTTTAAACTCTAACTAAAGCTTGCCATCTTGTGGTTAAAAAAATATTTGCCACTACTGCAAACTGTGGTGGTCTATTTTATTTACAGAATGATGGCATTTATAAAACACTGGTGTCAATATCACCCATTTTAACCAATTCAAACAATACCAAAAACCTAGAAAAACCAATTCAGGTCATAAAATAGAGAAATTAAATATGGAATATCATAATATCATCAGGAAAGGGTGTGATTTTTAAAAAAAAACCCTGATCTGTGGGTATATGTGAGAGAGGAACCTTTCTTCAGATGAAATGGCCTGCAGAAGTTCTGGCAGATCACCTGAAAAGGAAGAATTTCACTCATTTGCCCATCTTTCTTTTATGAGGGCTGTCAAGGACCATCCCAAAAGTGCCACGTGCATACTTCAGATATGTTTGTTCCCCAAAATTGCAAGAACGACACCAGCCTTTGCCAAATGACTAAACTGAAATGTCTTTCAAATTCTAAAGGGGGAAACCAACTGACAGACACTACATTTTTGTAGTGTACTTTTTGGGTGTCTATTTTTTCAAAACAAAAAGTCTTAAGCTTCTACCAATTTCTCAGGCCCTGAAAAACCCACCTGCCTTCTTGATTTACATGATGGTTCCCCAACTTCTCTTCCTGAGCAACCAAAATAATTAGCTGCCACCAGTTGCCTGGCTCTGAATTAGGGCTTCTCCGGAGCTAAATCTTCTCAATTGAAAGCTCAATTAATGTTATCACTTTGAGTAACTGAAACTGCGAAAGCAGACAAATAGGAAGTGGAACAGAGCAGGCTTTATTGCAACCATTGACCAGAGTTCCATTAAAAACAAGATTAAATTTCAAGAAGTCTCCCCAAAGAGCAGTCTGCTTGTTATAGGCAAACAAGAAATTTAAATCAAATAACTGTCTTCGTATTCAGAGAGTGTCAGCTCTAGTACTTTTTAATGTATTCTTAGTGGTTATTGGATGGGGGGAGCAAAATTAAGAAAATAATCTTATATATATCCAAGACTATGACCTTGTGGCAAAGGGATGATTAAGAATGTAGCTCATGTTTTGCTGCACTGCCAAATTAATAAATGCTATGGTATTACTATTTTTAGTTATAGTACTTAAAAGATGTAATAATCCTCTCATAATGGAGGAGGAGGAGGAGGAAAAAAGAAAGAAAGAAGGAAGGAAGGAAGGAAGGAAGGAAGGAAGGAAGGAAGGAAGGAAGGAAGGAAGGAAGGAAGGAAGGAAGGAAGGAAGGAAGGACACAGGTGGAAAATGATATATTCTCAACATGGATTGGTTATCAACATGGCCAAAGGATTTGAATGTATTCTATTCCTTAGTCTACCTTTATAGTCAGAATTCTAATCCAGAAAATTTGAAAAGAAAAATTACCAGATCAGAACCAGGGAAAGAGAAGGTTAGAGTTAAAGAAGAAGCTTTTGAGGAGGCCAACAATTGGCTTCTTCCAAATTTTAAGGGAAAGTTCCACAACGATTCCGAAAATGCCAGAACCTCTTCTTGCATTTAAATGCTTGGCACAGTTTGGATTTTCTAGACATGAAAAGGGAGAAGGCATTTCTTAGCCAACTTTGAAAGCTTATAAAGTAAATTGAACTTTTCCCAACCCAGAGTCCTCTGGGAGAGACTGTGGGTGTGTTGGAAGAAGGATGAATGAAAACCAAAACTTCTTCTGCTTAGAATAAGTTCCACCCCAAGTCATGGAGGTGTAAAATATCCAGATAAACTCCCAAATTCCCAACCAGACTCTGGGAAAACTATATTTTAATGTGTGCTTTAATCACTGGTCTGGCCACTGGACATATCAATCCATTAATAGTTTTGTAAGTACAACCACAACCACAAATGGTGGAAGGCCACTTTAAGGCATCCCAGTATTATCGTGTAGAAGGGACAATTATTCTAATTTGACCTTTCCTGTAGTTACCACCTATTTTCACACATTTGTCCCTCACTCAAATGCATGACTGGCGGCAAAGCTGTTTCCTCTCTAGGTGGCACTTGACAAATAATTCAAACAGGCAAGATGATGCCATCATGCCAAAGCTGGATGCCATGTCCACCATGTTGCCTCTTTTGAATTTCCTGAAGGTGTTGTTGGTCCTTCTGCTTACCTGGAGGGCAGACTTCACATCCATTAAGATAAAAGTGTCCCCAATATTAATCATCACTTTGCACAAAGCTTGGTGCCAAATATTCATCGCTAAGTTGTATAAAAACTTAGACAAGAGCAACAAAGATTATTAGGGGACTGGAGGCTAAAACATATGAAGAACAGTTGCAGGAACTGGGTATGTCTAGTTTAATGAAAAGAAGGACTAGGGGAGACATGATAGCTGTGCTCCAATATCTCAGGGGCTGCCACAAAGAAGAGGGAGTTGGGCTGTTCTCCAAAGCACCTGAGGGTAGAACAAGAAGCAATGGGTGGAAACTCATCAAGGAGAGAAGCAACTTAGAACTAAGGAGAAATTTCCTGTCAGTTAGAACAATTAATCAGTGGAACGACTTGCCTGCAGAAGTTGTGAATGCTCCAACACTGGAAATTTTTAAGAAAATGTTGGATAACCATCTGACTGAGATGGTGTAGGGTTTTCTGCCTGGGCAGGGGGTTGGACTAGAAGGCCTCCAAGGTCCCTTCCAACTCTATTATTATTGTTGTTGTTGTTGTTGTTGTTGTTGTTGTTGTTGTTGTTGCAAACTTTCTTATTTCTAAGTTGTCATTTCTATCACTAAGTGTCTATGGAGATTCTCAGTTCATCCAGGTCACCGTTATCCCAAAGGTGCTTTTTTCAAGAGGCAGCTGGACTTTCTGGTTTTTCTTTGAAGTCGTTTCACTTCTCATCCAAGAAGCTTCTTTGGCTCTGACAGAGTTGATGCTGCTGACGATTGGTCTGAGTGGAGTTCCCTCTTGGTGGTTTTGGGGGAGTCCGTATATCCATGGGGTGGCTTCCTCAGGGCAAAGCCAGTAATATTGTGGTTTGTTGACGGCATTGTCCTTCAGTAGGTCTTGCAAGGAATCAATGACCTTTTTCTTGTAACTGCTGGTGGGGCTCTCTCTTCAGAGCTTCGTATGTAGCAGTCTCCTCCAGAAGACTGAAGCTGAAGAAGCTTCTTGGATAAGAAGCGAAACATCTTCAAAGAAAAACCAGAACGTCCAGTTGCCTCTTGAAAAAAAGCACCTTTGGGATAAGTTTCCATTTGTTTTTCTTCAAGAGAAAAGGGGCCCCTTCCAATCTGTACCTTCATATCCATCATATCACACCTTCAGCGTAGCGATGATGTCACCATAATCAGTAAAAACAAAACATTATTTCTACCAGTAGCGTCTAAGCAGGAGATATAAAACCCAGTTTGTCTGAAAAACAATATTAGGGACTGAATATTTCACAGAGATATAAAGAAAAACCACAGGAACAGCTTCCATTTATCCTCGGCATTTGGCACCAAATCTGAGAATCTAGGATGGAGCCTCATTTTTTTCCCCCCCAGAACGTTTTCATCAATTGCAGGAAGCCGTTTCATCTGTGTTGTTTCCAGAAGGAAATAAGGTGTGAATTTGTCACCCAAAGTAGCCTTTATTTTTATTTCAGACTGACTTCAGCGGTCTCTCCACTTAAGTGATCTCACATGGGGAGCCGTTGCCAATTAGAGGAGGAGACCAGAGGAATCCAGACAGAGAAGGGAAGCCCCTCCTGTCCCCATCCAACGATGCAACTTGCCTAGGGATTTATTTGATTATTTCCACCCAAGAGAGCTTTTGGCGAGAGCTCTGGTTTGGGATTCTAGAAAACGATGGTCTTTATGAAGGACGTTGTATTGGAATGTCTGGAATGATCTAGTTATTTAGGTTTTAAGTATTGTTGTTGTTGTTAGTTGCGAAGTTGTGTCCGACCACGTTCCTCCAGGCCTTCCTGTCCTCTACCATCCTCTGGAGTCCATTGAAGTTCACCCCGACTGCTTCAGTGACTCCATCCAGCCACCTCCTTCTCTGCCGTCCCCTTCTTCTTTTGCCCTCCATCTTTTAAGTATATACTGTATACAACCAAATATATTCATTTAATAAGCTCTGAACCTTCAAAGTTCATTATATGACCACTTCCATGACTAGTACCGATAGTAGTACAGGTAGCCCTCGATGTACGACCACATTTGAGACCAACATTTATGCTTCTAGGTGTGAGAAATTTGTTCGGTGAGTTTGGCCCCATTTTACAACTTTTCTTGGCACAGCTGTTAAGTGAATCACTGCAGTTGTTCAGTTAATGACACAGTCATTAAGTGAATCTGGCTTCCCCCATTGACTTTACTTGTCAGATGGTCACAAAAGGGGATCACGTGACCCCTGGACACCACGACCGTCATAAGTATGAGCCAATGGCCAAGCATCCGGATTTTCATAAATGGTCATAAATGTGAAAAATGGTCATAAAGCAGCCTGTTTTCAGTGCCACTGTAACTTTGAACAGTCACTAAATGAGCTGTTGTAAGTTGAAGTAGGCGTATTCCATTTTCGAGAGTGCTTTCAGTTAGAAAAAAATAAAGTAACTTAATTTCTGACCTTGCTAAGTTTGGAGGCAGAGAGAGACACATAGACACAACTCCCATTTTGGAAATACTACAATCAGACCAACTCTTCTCTCTCTCTCTCTCTCTTTCTGGAAGCCATGTGTTCCCACAATATCAAAATACAAAACCGAGGTCTATAAATAGGAGCATATGGAAGCTTGCATGCCAAAGGCTACATAGATGTGTAGGAAGGCTCTAATTGTCCTCAGGCAGACAACTAAGAGTCAGTTCCTTCATTACTGCCAAGGAGATTATCTTTGAATGCTTCTTTTTACAAAACACGTAATGAGAGTTAGGGCCCACAAAGAGTTGGTGGTAGGCCATGACGTCTCCCCTGTGCAATTAAGAAGCTAAAAAGAGATTTGTGTTTCCCGCTTGGTATCAGAAAAATAGTTAGCAGATGCGAGGATAGGAGGCTGCATTGAACTTCCACAACATGGGCTACTTATTATTTTAGATCTCAAACATGGCAACTTTAAAGTGCGTGGACTTCAACTCCCAGAATTCCCCAGACAGCAACTTTGAGGAATATTTTTTCTAGATGATGGTTTGTAGCAGCTTATATAGTCTTATAAGACATGTCGGGTCCATCTCTGACAATCTATCACGAGGAAAATATTTGAGTTATTCCAGCAGCTGGGTGCATTATATAGATGGCAGAGGTGCTCAGAATACTTCAGATAATTTATGGCTTGAGGACTGACCATCATGTTCAAGCTGTGTTTTCCTTTCCAAAAAGCTCAGTTTCTAATGTTTTGCATTACGAAGGGGCCACTTATATCTCTCCAGCTCTTGACAAATTAAGAACAAATCTAAAAGGTATGTCCCATTTTTCTTTGAAGACATTTCGCTTCTCATCCAAGAAGCTTCTTCAGCTCTGACTGGTGGGGAATGGAAGTCATGGAATCCAGTCAGAGCTGAAGAAGCTTCTTGGATGAGAAGCGAAACATCTTCAAAGAAAAACAAGGAAGTCCAGTTGCCTCTTGAAAAAAATACCTTTGGGACAACCAGGACCTGGATGACTTTGGAGAATCTCCATAGACACTCTAAAAGGTATGCAAAATTTTTCAACTGCAACACTTTTTAGTCTAGAAACAGCCATTTTGACCTTCTGGGGTCAAAACAAAATTTGTTTGTCTGTGTGTAATTTCCAGGAAATTAGCTTAGAAGCCCAAACCGTCTTTAGCCACCCACCTTGGGTGCTTGAAGCTTCAAACAGGCTCTATGGATTCCAAGGGTTTCTTCCTGTGGCTGAAAAAAACCGGGAACCTTTTGAAGATCCTCATTCTGATTGTTCCAATTCCATAAAAATAATCAACAAATTTATTTTATTTTATTTTTATTTATTTATTTTGTCAATCATATATAAGATAACAGGTAAAAGTATAAACATAATTTGGATACATGATAATTAAAAAGGAATATTAGGAGAGGGACAGTAAGCACACAGGTGCACTTATGCACAATTCCAAGGTTGAAATGGTCATTTCAACCTTGGAATTGGCTGTTCTGATTTTCCAAGCTCCAAACAAAGCATAAACCTTCCAAGGATTCTCGTCTGAATGTGCAACCAAAGTCTGAATCTTTTCAGTGTTTTTTTACAACCAACTTGTAAGGTTCCCACAAAGCATTTCTGACTGAGGCATTCTCAGCATGAAACAAAACAGATTTCTCATTTTAAACACACATTTACTCACCGTTCTGAATATCTTCATGAAGGTACCCAAAATCACATGTTCCTACCACAGACACACACTGAGGCACACAAATACACAGGGGCCATCTTTCTTTACAATCCACTGAGAAAGAAAAAATTCTCTCCTCCAAGGATATCTTCTCCCATAGACTTTTAAGAATCCATTTCTTTTCCTTTTGGGATGGGATACACAATAAGTTGAGAAAGCTACGATAGATAGTGTAGCACTGATGATGTTACCTAGTTGAGTAATGAAATATCTTCAAGAAAACCACCAAACTAAGAGAGCACCAAGGACCTCCACAATCCTCCTCCTCCTCCTCCTCCTCCTTTCTAGCATTGATGATGTTACCTAGCTGGGTAATGAAATATCTTCAAGAAAACCACCAAACTCAGAGAGCACCAAGGACCCCTCAGAAATTGAGATAGAATGACACCGAACAGGATAGGACTGTTTGTTCATTTCTTCCATCTTTGCTGACATTTTAAATCTTTTAAAACGAAATTAAGTCACCCGAATAGTTTGCATACCATCATTGTTTTTCTTCCTTTCAAAAACAGGAGATACGGTGGACCTAATAGTAGACAAAGAGACGTTGAGTCGATGGATCAGCTACAGTCGATGGCCTTGTGCAGCCCTTGCTCTTCCTGAACAGCAGCAGAAATCAGGATATACTTGGAGTGGGGGAGAAAAAAGATAGAACAGATAAAGAAGGCTCTTCTTCACACAGTCCATAGCTGACTTAATTCCAAGATGCAGGAATGCGTATTAACTTGGTTTGGCTTTAAAAATGAATGGAGGACAGGGCTATCAAGGGCCATGAGCCCCGAAATCTCAATATTAGAGAATAACAGACTAACAGAGGTGGAAGGTTCCTTGGAGGTCTTCTAGTCCAAACCTCTGCTCAGGTAGGAGACCCTCTACCATTCCAGACAAGTAGCTGGTCGGTCTCTTCTTGAAAATCTTCAGTGATGGAGCCCCCACAACTTCTGGAGGCAAGCAGTTCCACTGATGAATGAGCTCTGGTTTGAGAAGAAGACCCTCTGAATACAAACCATCAGAGGACAAAGATGGAAGAGGACCCTGGCTTCTGCATGCAAGGACTCCAGGGACATCTGAAACAGGGGGGACATTTCTCTATTTAGGCTCTTAGGAAGAATCTAGCTACAAGTAGATTTTATGTACAATTGAAGCAGCCTAAGATTGCCATCTAGTGGCCATAATAACATTTGAACAGGTTTTATGTTGCGGTTTTGCTCCTAGTTAACTAATCTGTGGAAGAGTTCAGATTTTATTCCATTTTCTTAGCATGATTTTTAAAAAAGCAATAATCAGGTATTAAGATATAAAGGAATGGATTCTCTACCAAGGAATTTGCCCACTGTATATTTCACAAAATAATCATTTTCATTTTCTGTTGTTTACATTTAAAATTTGTTGTGGTAATTAGTATATCTCTTGTCAGTTAAGGGATCACATCTAACATATATTTATTAATATCAATGTTCAAACTGTCTTGCTCTTGTGTTATATATTTGGAAAAAGTAAAACTTTTCCAAATTTTAAAGTCATCTTTTACTCAAGTTTAACTCCTGACAATTATTTGGATATGTATATGCAATTTTGTGGAAACACTACAAATGTGGTCTGCTAGTATGGTTTTTTTTAAAAACTTTCCCATGCTTATAGACTATTTCACTATTAATCATATCTGACTTTATTTAACTTCCAAGCCCCAACAAGGATAGCTAGATTTTCCAAATTTACATTTTTGCTGCCTATGACCAAGTTCCCATCTCTAAATCAAGTTCGGAGATTGTCGTATTAATAACATTGTCTCAATCCCAATTATAAGTGTGTCCCCTCTCAAAGTTTACTGCCTTGTTTTATTCAAACATCCACTCTTAGCTACACTATTAGCTAAGGAGGAAAAATAAAAGCCTTGGCAATTCTGCTGTCCAGGCCAACAATATGTACCGTGACAATGCAAATTAAGTTTTCCTGCAATCACAGGCCTGTTATAAAATAGATGTGAGTTTGTGTGAGATGTGAGAGCTCCAACACTGGAGGTTTTTAAGAAGAAACTGGACAACCACTTGTCTGAAATAGTCTAGGGCTCTAATGGTTAGGTCTAACCCTGACCCTAACCCTAACCCTAGAATACCTCCAAGGTCTGAAATGGTCTGAAATGGTCTAGGGCTCTAATGGTTAGGTCTAACCCTAACCCTAAACCCTAACCCTAGAATACCTCCAAGGTCCCTTCTGACGATGTTATTTACTATTCTGTTATTTACAGCTGTTGCATTCCTGAACAGCTTTGCCCATTCACCTGTGATGTTAAATATAAATATTGGAATTGCATGCTTCTGAGCAACTAGTAAATATGGCTATGAGCAACTGTTTGGTTGTTGAAGATGTATTGGGAACCTGTGGAAATTGCTTGCCTGAATCCAAGATGGTATGAAGACTCCTGTCTTGGGCAGAAGGTTGGACCAGAAAACCTCCAAGGACCTTCCAGCAGCTGATTACAAAGAGACTTCCCTGTTTAGATGCTGCACTCGAGACAAGAAGCAGGTGACAGATTTACAGACTCACTAAACGTGAGTTTCTGATGTGTGATTCAATTATGCCTAAGAGGGAAGGAAGTACAAGAGGAGCCAAACCGAATAGACAAATAGAAATAATAGAGATTTCTCTTTCTTTCAGCCTTAGCTGAACTATACCTTTAAGAACTTAAAAAAAATGCATAGAGAAACTTCCAAACTCACAGTTCAGAAACAGATGGTCCGTCTTTATATGCTAAAATAAACAGTTGAGTAAGTATACAATTGATAATGCCTGCTTGTCCCTTCAGTATTAGGTAGCACCATGGACAGCAACCACTGAATTCAAAATAGACCAAAGGAAAACCACTCCTAGGATGAGCAATCAATTTATAGTATCCATTTGGAAACTGTTTTGATTTCAGTAAGAAATGGATTTCATATTTCCAGCTCAGCTTCCATTTCTTCATAACTTTTGCGGAGAACAAGCCTTCTGATGAGCTAAATAGCCTGAAATCAAATATCAACAATACCAAGCCCAAATAATCTGGAAAACATATAAAACATATGTAAAATTGGAACAGTGTACACTCCTAATGCAAATGTCAAATCTGGTTAAACTGTTTGGAAAGGAAATAAACCACAACGTTTTTTTTTCCAATGCCATTTTTTTAAAATGGTGGCTGCCTCAAAATATTATGCACACTTCTGGATATACTATTTCAAAAGGCATACCGTAGATCTCCCCCCACCCCCCACCCACACCCACCCACCCTCTCTCTTTATATATATATATATGTATGTATGTATGTATATGTATATAACTGTCACCCAAAACTGCTAAATGTTGAATAAAGTCCAATGCAGCCCTTCCACTGATTAAAAATTCCCCATCTTCTTTGGACTTTCAAAGGCTTGTATTCAAAATTTGGGGATTCTCTGGATAAAAACTGTTGTGGGAAGGAATTAAATTAAACTCTATTGACAAAGTTCAAATTGGCTTGTAAAATATTGCATTTTGAGCTTTTTAATTAAGTAGATAGATTTATAAAATATTATGAACAGCATGCAGAAAACTTAAAATGAATATATATTTTTTTCCTATTTTCCCTGACAGCAGAGTGATCGTTTGCATCTCCAACTCCTCAGGATAATCACCTCATCGGGCAAAAGTTTCATAGCTACCTGATACCTGTTATGTGTTTAAGTAATTAATTTGTGCAAGTGAAGATCAAGCAAAACAAAACCTTCAGGCAGTTGTGAACTTATGTGAAGGGGAAGAAGAAAGAGACGTGGAGAGAGAGAGAGAGAGAGGAAGGGAGAGAGGGAGGCAGAGATATGAAAATAGATCATTGGATTCAATGGAGGTAATTAAAGATGAAAGGATAGGTGACTTATATTTATGCTGCTTTTTGGTTTCAATGGTCTGAGACAACTGCAATTTAGTTAGTCTTCTGCAAAGGGTGGTGCCTTAGATCTTTGGTTGACAGGACTTTTCTGGGATGTAGTTGCCATTGATTTTTCTTTAATATGAAAATATTGTACTCTGGGATAAGAAATATTATAGCCATCCATGTCTTAAATCACTGTTACAAAATTAACTAGGGTTTGGGTCACTGCTAAGCAAAATAATTGTGGGGGGAAACTAAATTAATTGAGATTTGTATCTTAGGAAGAGAAATAAGTTATTCTGCCATAGAGAGACTATTTATGACCAAGGTCAATAGAAATCTTTCAGCTTTTAGACAAGCAAAGAAAAGTAGGAGCATAATTTATTCTTACGGGTGAATATTTTGCTTCAGAAGTCAGAAGCATCCGCAGAAATGGCCAATAACAGATGTTTTGGTAGATTAAAAAGAAGGTCTGAGAGGGAAGGAATGAAAAGGCAGAGTTGAAGAAATCCATTCAACACTGACAGTTCAAGTCCAACATCTCTTACAAGGAGATCATCAACCAATGTAATGAAGAGATGGAGATTGGAAGTTCATCAGACACACAAACTGTCAGTGAATATTAGCAGAAAGGAGGAACTTTAAGGTTCTACTACTGTATGAGTATTACAGTAAAATCTTCAAGTATTTTACCCTACTAAAATCTTCTCTAGGATCTTACTAAACCTTCTCTGCAGAGAAGAGCAACAAAAATGATTAGGTGACTGGAGGCTACAACGGATGAAGAACAGTTACAGGAATTGGGTGTGCCTGGTCTAATGGAAGGAAGGACTAGAGAAGACAGGATATCAATTTTCCAATATTTGAGGAGCTCCTACAAAGACGAGGGGGTCAAACTATTTTCCAAAGCACCAAAAGGTGGGAGAAGAAACAATGGATGGAAACTAACCAAGGAGAAAAGCAACTTAGAAATAAGGAGAAATTTCCTAACAGTGAGAATGGAAACTTGTCCTGCTTCATCACTGGAGGCTTTCAAAAAAAAAGATTGGACAACCTTTGACTGAAATGATATAGGGGCTTCTGCTCAAGCAGGGGGCTTGGACTAGAAGGCTTCTGAGGTTCCTTCCAACTCTATTATTCTATGTTCTGCTAATAAAAAAGGCCAGGGGAGTGAGCTGTAACCAGTTTTGAAGATCAGATCTAAGGCCATGGAAATAACCCACTCTACAAGTACATTGTGAGTCTTGTTTTCAGTTCTTTAGCATAATCCAGGAAAACATGGGGAATGGTCTCTTTGTTGTTGTTGTTGTTTAGACGATCACCCTCATTGTCTGGGAGCTTCAGAGAATGTAAATGTATAACTTTCACTTACAAGTGATGGAAAGCAGAAGTCGGTCACCGAAGGAGACATTTGAGAAGAGAAAGCAATGGAATCCAGTTAGGAAGAGTTATGAATTAGCCTAACACACTCAGAAATTTTCAATCGCTTATCACAACTCTTGTTCCTGAATTTCTTTATTTATTTATTTATGTATTTATTTATTTATTTATTTATTTATTTATTTATTTATTTATTCGTACTTTTATACCGCCCTATCTCCCTAGGGACTCAGGGCGGTGTACAGCCATATAAAAACACATAAATATACAAAGTAAAACATTCATCTAAAAAACTTATTATATAGGCCAAAATTTAAAATAGACATATAAACAATAAAAGCCAATTTAAAACCAAATCTAAAATTTAGACATTTAAAATTTTTAAAAATTGTTTTTAAAAAAAATTAAATTAAATTAAAGGTTCCATTCCATTCTTCTTCAAATCTTTGGGATGTTTTGACCTGTAGTGTGTAGTTCATGCTGGTTCCTGACATTCACGTTTCTCTTATTCTAAAAAGAGTTTACTAATGGCTGGGATGAAGTCGGTCTCTTATTTAATCCCTCCAATAAACTTTACATCCCCAGCTCTCCGAAGCACCAGAATGTATTCAGATGAAGGGCCCTTTTGACCACTCTCCGTGATGGAAGCCCTGTTGTATTTTTTTATATTTTGTTTTACCAAGATCCAAATCATAATAACTACTATGATATAAGTCCAAACCGATTTTAAGTTGAATCTCGGAACTTCTCGTAGGGAAAAAAAAGAGCAAGGTATGAAAAAGGTCACTTACTTGAGGCTTAAACGTCTCCATAGCAATCATACTTACTTGTGTGCAAAAGATTGAGAGTGAAGTAAATCATTAAGGTGCTTTTTTTCCTCACACCCTTCTCTGGCCTGGGGTGTACATCATCCAACTCTCAGGGAGACGTGCCTTTCACTGCACCGATTGCCATCTTAGCCAGCTCCTGGCGGTTTCACAACTTTTTCAAGTATTCATTTATAAAGTGAGGTGGCATTTCCAGCGTAAAGCTGTTGTCAATATCAACAATGAGTCACTCGGCAAAAGGTCAGCTGAAACAGAAATACGGGAGGATTCCTTAGAAGAGAAAAAAAGAGAGAGAATAAAGCTCCTGACATTCAAGAGTTTTATAAAGCTGCAAACACAGACAGAATTTTTTAAAATTAAAATTGCTGCACGGCGCCTACCCTCACCTGTCACATAGAACAGCTAATGATTCTGGCAGTTGTCTGATCCATTTTTTTGTGACATCTATGAATCCTTTCACCCTGAAAAGTGATGTCTGAAGTGTGGAAAGATAAGTAAAGTCCAAGGCAGATGAGATGTGTCCTTTTCTGAAGGTTGACGATCAACCAAAGTTGAAGGATGGACCACTAAACCTTCTGTAGAGGCCATGGGACACTTCCCACCATAGAGACTCTGTAGCTAGAGGCATCTCATCTTTCCAACTTCTTTCTCCTTTTGGTATATTATGATTTATAAATAGTTGTTCATATCTTACGATTTATTATCCATGACTTATCACTTTGTTGTTTGTATGTACACTGAGAGCTTCTGCACCGGAGACAAATTCCTCATGTGTCCAGTCACACTTCGCCGATAAAGAATTCTATTCTATCCTGTCCTGTCCCTTCCCGTCCCGTCCCGTCCCATCCCATCCCATCCCATCCCATTCTGAATTCTGCATTGTAATAAAATCCTGCCCAATTACCAATACCTATCCAATTTTGGCCCATATCAGAAAGGCAAGATCAGGCTGATGGTGACTTGAATAGAGACCACAAGGATGCTAGGAGCTGGGGGGGAAAAATTCCCATAAGAAGACAGTGGCAAAATCCATTTCCAAGCTGCTAGTATAAGAAGAACATATCCCAAAGTTTTGGGAGCTTAGCTCGATTCAAAGGAAACTTGGCCTTAGTTTTAATATATTTTTGAGAAGAATATGTGGACTCTAAACATATTACGATGTGTACATGGAAAACACTGATGAAAAGATTAAGATGTCGTTTGAACATTTTAATAAAAAAAAAATGACAAGTGGGACATTCCTCCAGAGCTTGCGATCCAAACCAAATTGGGCCTTTTGTTGCAGCAGGAGCCGAGGGCTTCTCGAGGCAGGCAGTTGATGCAGACGGTGGGCGTTCAGATCTGGCGACATTCCAACGTTTTCCTTGGATAGAGTCACATTTCCTCACCATTTAAGGGTCTACCTCAATGTGTGTGTAGCAGTTGTGGCTAGGGAGGCTTTTGCCCAGCTTGATCTTGAAAATTGAGGGTGGGGGTCTTCAGACAGCCCTCCATGGCTTGGTCACCTCTTTGAAACACCTGTGTGCACGTGTCTGTGTCTGTGTGTGTGCGTGTGCAGCTAATGCTTTAATTGAGCCTCCTTTCAGCCGGCCTATTGACGAACAGCCACCAGAGACAAGTCTGTGGGCCTGCATTTCTATGACCTTCCTTCCTGCTCTCTGTCCTCGGTTTTACCCTTGCCAGGCTCTGTCTTGTCTGAATAGAGCGTCTTGCCATCTCTCAGGCCAGACTTTGCTCCCCCGCCCCTCCCCGGGTATCCTGGAGCGCCCTGGTGGGCACCTGCGTTGCCATCTGCCTGCCTGCTTTTGTAATTGTCTGGAGTGCCACTCCTTCACAGCTAGCTTCCGTGTGTTTGCTCAGCCGTGACCAAGCGCGCTTGGGAGGCACTGAGGGCACAAGGCTCGGTCTCTGGGCCTGTGGGCAGAGAGACCGAAGGCCGTGACAGAAATTGGACATTGTACTGGATGTATTTGAGATTTAAATTTAAATGTTTTGTTCCTTCTGGACATATTTTCCAATCTCCTACTCTTTGGTATTGCTAAGCTGCTAGAGGGCTTTAATGCCACTATCCCCCAATGGGCAGCCCATCATTTCTCATGTTCAGGGGTTGATACTCTGCCCTGCTTCAGAGTCATTGACCGATAAGGATGCAATATATAAAACCAAGACAAAACCCTTAAGATCCCTTAACAAGAACCATTAACAGGACCATCTGTGGGTGAAGCTTACATGGAATGTAGCAGAATGTTGAGACTTTTAGAGAAATAAGTTTATCTTGATTATTTAACAAGTAGTGCAAATTTAAATTAGTAGAGTGCCTGAAAATTTAAATGAAATTTTAAATAAAAGAGGGGTAATCAACTGATGATGAATGTCCTTGTGGAACTGGTCCTTCCTTCCTTCCTTCCTTTATTTTCTTTCCTTCTTTCTTTCTTTCTTTCTTTCTTTCTTTCTTTCTTTCTTTCTTTCTTTCTTTCCATTTCCTTGTCCACACCTTCCAACAGCAGTGATGAAGCTTCATTCATGCAGTCACCTAAGTGGAATGAACCTGGGGCCGATGTAGCTCTTTCTGCAACAATGATTTAATATCATTAACGGGAGCATTGGATGGGAAATGTGAATTGCAGCTGTCACTTTGAAAGAGCAGCTGTTCAACTTGTTAAGACATGAAAAGTAATAGGAAGAAACAGCTACTGTTCCTCTTCTCATCAAAGCAAGCGTTCTTTTTTTTAAAAGAAACAAGGAGAAATTTATATACATAAACAATTCACAAATAATTCTGGCTTTGTCGTATTTTTTTTTTATGTTTTCTCCCTTTCTTGTTTTTAACCCTTGATATTCACTGAAAAAATCCCCAGCACCGCCCTAATCAAAATGAAAATAAATAAACTTCAGTTACATGTGATAGCCCATCAATATGGCATATGATGTAACCTCTGGTACATGTCAGAATCATAGAATCCCAGGGCTGGAAGAGACCTCGGAGGTCTTCTAGTCCAACCTTCTACTCAAGCAGGACTCCAACCCCCTGCTCCTATACCATTCCAGACAAGTGGTTGTCCAATCTTTTCTTTAGAATCTCAGGCGATGGAGCAGACACACAACTCCTGGAAGCAAGCTGTCCCACTGACTGATTTTTCTCGCTGCCTGGAAATTCCTGCTTATTTCAAAGTTGGGTCTCCCTCTGAGGAGCTTCCATCCATTGCTTCTTCTTCAGCATCTCTCATTGCACAGTAAGAGCAGCTGTGCTTTGCTCTAAGCCTCTGTCGCTCGTCGGGTTTTGAGATAGAACGAAAACAGGACGATAACTCCATACAGGCTCAAATTCTTTGTTCAATTTCTCAAGGCTGATGTAGATCAGGGCTCTCCAACCTTGGCAACTTTAAGCCTGGTGGACTTCAACTCCCAGAATTCCCCAGCTGGCTTAGAGAGCCCTGATTTAGATGATGCCTGCAAATGCCTGTAGCCATCGCTGCCTATCGTTCCCCGATCAGCAATGCTGGAGAAATCTACCCAATCCTTAAAAATTTGGCAGCCTACTTTCAGAGACTAGACTCGTTGTTTCTGCCAGATATTTTCACAGGAATGGCTCAAGCTGGGTCTTGTCAGGAGAGGGTGAAAAAAATTCAAGATGGCAGCCAAAACCATGTAATCAAAGCTTCACTATTTTTTATGACCCAGGTCAAAACAAGATGGTTCTTCATTTGTGTATTGGTGGCCATCATACTGACTGCTTAACTGACCTCATCTCCAGAGACATATCTGGGCTCAAAACCTCAATCTGTATCTAAAGTATGGAACTTCCATCTCTTCCTACAAAGAGACCAAAATGGTGTCTCTTCAGTTTGCCTGAGATTTCCAATCATTTTTCAGAGCCTAACACAACATAAATCAAGGGAAGACTTCAAGGTGTACATCTTATATCCTGACACAACTATACAGATGTTTTCTTGATTACACTTAGTTATAACCCTGGACCAAGCTGTTAGTCTTCATCAGTTTGAAGGGCGACTTGATTAAACACACTTTGATTTATGAATTTGAAGGCAAACGTAACTTCAAATTATCTGTACTGGCAAGTGACCTATCAAGATTATAGCTCCTTTCAATCAAATCCACATCGATGTCAGAGTGCAGGCTGCCAACAGCTAGCCTGAATTTCCTCAGCATCAGACACTTCTACGAAGAGAGTGTAGCTTCCAGCATTGTACATTGTTTGACACATTTGTGGGTTTTTATGCAGTTGGAGAGCAAATGTTTCAGCAGGAACCTAATTTACTTCTGCCAGAAGAGACTACTAAGCTGTCCAAGCATGAACAATGTCAAAATGCTCCCTTAGACGAAACCAGCTGTTAGCAGAAGATCTCACATAATCAGGCCGATGTCTCCTTGTGTTAGCTTCCATTCTGGGGCACTTGAGGAGCTACTCTTGTGTGAAACACCTGTCTATTTGCACATCTGGAACTGGGAGCAGTGTAGCACAGGGAGCAATCTAATGAAGAGGGTTGTGGAGCTGTATGCCAGTTATTTGGGGAATGAAGGCCTGCCACGTGGAATGCTAAATAACAGAATAACAGAGTTGGAAGGGACCTTGGAGGGCTTCTAGTCCAAGCCTTATACCATTTCAGACAAGTGACTGTCCAGTTTCTTCGTAAATTGTGGACCACTCACAAAAGCTTTAACCAAAAACTTTCTACTATTGACCTCACCCCATTCCTAAGAGGACCATGTGCATAATCCTGTCCTATTGTTTTTCTTTTCTTCTTCCTATATATGTTTATATGTTTATATACTATATAATCTTTTTGTATGATGTTGTGACAAAATAAATAAATAAATAAATAAATAAACTTCTGGAGGCAAGTTGTTCCACTGGTTAATTATTCTCACTTTCAGGAAGTTTCTCCTGAATTCCAGGTTGCTTTTCTCCTTGATTAGTTTCCATGCGTTGCTTCTTCTCCTGCCTTCTGGTGCTTTGGAGAAGAGGCTGACTCCTCTCTTCTTTGTGGATAAAAGGATAAAAAGGCAAGATGCATTCTGAAAGGGGACCAGACATGGTTATGAGCAAGATGTGACCCAAAAGCACTCTGGGATTTGAGGGAATCTTTTCTCAGGACTTCAGTCTTAGACCTACATGTCTGACATGAAGTTTTCAAATATCTCCTATCTTATCTAGTGACAGTGAGTAGCTCCTTAAGTGGGCAGTTCCTCATACCACCAACAGATTGTTTTCCAAAATGTGCCTGATCTCATTCCATGGACATGTGATTTACCAAATGATTCAGAAACGTAGCAGGATTGTAGGCAGCAAAATCTTTATCCTGGGGATATATTTTAGTTCATATAGAATGGGAAGCCCAAGGTCACGCTTTGCTTGGAACTAACTGCTCCATCTGGAACTAAAATTGGAACTAAAATAAAACGATAACGGTTCAAAAATATTTGCTAATTGTTCATTCAGCTTATGGTTTTAAAATATATTGTCTAAAAACTGTGATCTAAAAGAGAACAACTTTTAAGGTGATTTGTAAGACCCAGAGCAGGAGATCGTGGCTTCTCTAAAGGTCTCCGCTATAATGGAAGCCGACACTTTTGATAATCATTCGGTATTTTCAGAAGCTTCTATTTTAACAAACTTAACAAACACTGAAGCCTCCTGTTAATTGAACAGTGAGTGATGTTCTTATTCTCTATTTCATATTCCCACTTCTCTCATTTAGACGTTGCATAAGCATATAATCACTATATCTTTACTCAGAATGTCATGTGCCTATTTTAAAATAGAGATTAATCACACATATGTCAGGACTGAACAATACCCAGCGCTTTCTGATTTGAATCACCAGCCTCCCATAATCTTTTGGGCAGTTCCGTCTTTTTAAACTTCATTGTTTGCCACAAAGGTGCGTGCTTGGCAGTGGAAGAATCTCCAGGTAAGACTGTGGCCAAAGTACCAGAGTACTTTCCAGAGTACCCAGCAATTTTAAGATGTGTGGATTTCAACTTCATTTCAGTTTTAAGATGTGTGAGATTATCCTGGCTGGGGAATTGTGGGAATGTTCATCTTCATTTCCTGGCTGAGGAAGCCAACATTGTTCAAAGACAATTTCTGTGGTCATGTGGCCAGCATGGCTATACGCCAAAGATGCACAGAACACTGTTTCCTTCCCAGTGAAGTGGTACCTATTTGTCTACTCTTGCATGCTTTTGAACTACTAGGTGGGCATGAGCTGGAGCAAGGAACAGGAGCTCACCCCATTACTGTATGTGGCACTTTGTGCAGCTTTCTGAGATTTGGTATTTCTGTAGTGTTTCACTATGTGGCATTTTGTGTGTGTGTGAGTCAGTTGTGTTGTGTTGTGGTTTTTCAGCTTTTTGTGGCTGTGTGAGGTTCCTGCTTGTTGCAGGGGCCATTTTGGGTGAAGTGCACCTGCTTTTACATTGTGTCTGAGTCAGTTATGTTGTGTTGTGTTGTGTGAGTGTAAAGTGTGAAAGTTGGTTTTTGGTGCCTCTTATTGTTTTGTGTACTTTGTTTATTATTTTTATTATTTATTGTTATTGGCCACACCTACCCGGTCACCTGACCACCAAGCCACGCCCACCAATTAAGCCACACCCACAGAACCCGTAGGGCGAATTTTTAGATTTCACCCCCATCTGGGCCCCAAAACAATAAGTAACTTTTACTAAGACACCTCTCTCCTTACATAATATACCCCTCCCTCCCTCAGTACCTCCCTCCCTCCCTTCATCCATCCATCCATCCATCCATCCATCCATCCATCCATCCATCCATCCATATGTACATACATCCACACATATGCTTTCATATATTCTATTATGTTTCCCTGTTACAAAGTCTGAAGTTTTATTGACTTAAACTATACTCCACTTGGTCTGTTTCTAAGAAGAACCAGAAGTTGAAAACCAGTGATACCATATACAAGATATCAAGACCCAAAAGCAAATTCCATCCTGTTGAGCCAGTAGGTCTGAGACGACCATGCCTTCAATAGGTACCCTGTGGTGCCAAGAGCCAGGTGTTTGGAAGTGAAGAAAAAAAGAATTGTGCATATATTTAATTGGCTTTGTTTCCTTTTTCCATCGAGCATCTCACCTGGGGTATAATTTCAGCATTAAAAGAGAGGGAATTACCTCTGTGTTTGCCTTACCAACTGGCAGCCTAGAGCTTCTGAACGAGTAAGAAGTTAGATTAAATAAACAGTTAAATCTCTATTTTCTTCAAAGATAATCACTGGATTTTAGATACATCATTCTCTGCCCCAAGGCATAAACCCAACTCATTTTTATTAACTGCCTATTACAATATTGATATCAACTGATGAGAAATATCATGAAAAGTAGCTTCACTTTTCATTCACATTAGAGTATCAAGAGCTTGATGTTTGGAAATAATCTCTTGGTGAACTGGGGTTGACTGGTTCATCCCATCTAGACCAGAAGTAGGCAACTATAGAAGTTTCATGATCTGTGGACTTCAAGTCCCAGAATTCCTGAGCCAAAAAATCTGGGCGATGAAGTCCACAGGTCATTAAGTTGCCATAATTGTCCACCCTGGTCTAGACTGATATCTTATGAATCCATCTGATATTAAGGATGGATCCATAGGTGATCTTTGCTCAACCTTCCAAGTATAGTAGCTCATCTAAATTCCTTGTGCAGAGTCTTTACAATAAGTAGATCTTTTCAAATACAAGCCTTCTTAGATATTCTTGAACGAAGAGAATTAAGTAATTACTTAAAATGGAGCAAACAGTTCAGGTAACTACCAGGGGTGAAATTCACTCACTTTCCCTACCGGTTCGCAAGTGTGTATGCGCTGCACACACGCTCACTTCGCTCACTGGCATCATTGTCTGTGCATGCACAAAGTCTTCTGCACATGCGCAGAGGCTGAAAATCATCGCCAAAAAAAAGGGATGTCATGACATCCACATGGGTGGGTGGGGCTTCGTGCAGTTGGCCCTATCGTAACACATGATCTGGATAGAACCAGCTGAATTTCACCCCTGGTAGCTACCCAAAACAATCAAACGTGTGCTTTTTAGAGAAAACTGGATACCACAAAGACAAGAACATTCAATGCAAGATTTTAATTGTCTCAGATCTCAGAGACAAAAATACCATACCAGTTACTGTATATCAGAGGTGAAATACTCCCAGTTCGGACCGGTTCGTGCGATCCGGTAGCGATTGTGGCCAGTGGTTCGGCGATCCTGTAGCAATGGCAGAGCAAAGTTCCGCCCACCTGCCTGGGTGTCATTACTTCCTGGTTTTCCTGTGTTTTTTACATGTGCAGAAGGTTTTGCGCATGCACAGAAGATCTGCGCATGAGTAAAGCGAGCGCACAGGGCATGTACACTTCCAAACCGGTAAGGAAGGTAAGTGATTTTAACCCTGCTGTATAACCAGATATGCTTTGCATCTCCTCTGACTGGTCTAGTGAATTAATCTTATTACTACCATGGTAACAAATGCATAACTAAATAGCTAGATAGGCAAATGTTAACCTAGAAATTATTTTTTCACTTAGTTCTACGAAAGTCTAACATTATTATTTTTTTATTTTTTGTATAATGATCAGCACGGTTGGTTATCATCGTGATTCATTCCCTGCTCACCTTAACTGTCCTTCAATCGACAGTTTTCATTTTCCACTTGAAAGCACTCTAAATTCTTGTTATAATTAACATATTAATCAGTTTCTTCATTTTTCCTGTCTTACAGCCTTTTTTTAAAAAAAATTAACACAACAGAATAATCAAAGGAATACATGGGAGGTCTTGTCCTGCTCTTTCTTTGATTATGACTATTATTTCTTTCCTAAGAGAAACAGTTTTCAACATGTCTTTTGAAAATGAAAACCAGTTTGCTTAAATTGGTTAACCCTTTGTTCTTATCTCGTTTGAAGAGTACATCAAAGTGATCCCTTCTTATGATGGCTGAGAGAGAACATTTTGATATAAAGATCTCCTCGTATATAACATTACATAAATGTTATGTAAAAGAATAAATCTTTCCTTTTTGTGTGAATTTTGGTACTAATGTCTTCAGTTGTATGCTCAAATCTAAACAGGAAGCGGGAGAAAATTATGCACCCCAATCCGTGCATATTTTTAGGGTTTTGTTGCATGGTTTTGCAATCAGACTATTATGCAAATAGTTTCATCAAATGTGTATCCAAGGTGCAGAGATCAGGATGAAGGCTGCTCCCAACCATTCACATTAAGAAAATTATCTTAGAAAAAACAAATATTAGGAATGCAGAAGGTGCAAACAATTTTAATGCATACTTTTTGTTATTGTCATTGAGTTTCTAAACCGCTGATGAAACAGGCTCAAATAAACCAACCAATAGAAAAAACAACAGCCAAGAAGCTCAATAACTCAACGTTAATAGATTTTATTAAATCTATTTAATATATGGTGCTGGGTTAGTATTTGGATGAGAAACCATCATGAAATTGTAGCCTAGATTGGGAAGCTAAAAAGCCATCTAGGAAGAGGTCAGGATCGAATAACTTACTAACTGTTTTCAAGATGGATGGAAATCACCACCAGTTGACCTCAATTCAGAACCATCCTTGACCATTCCTTCTACACTTAGCCTGCACATTTCTACCATTCCACTTACTGTATGTGCAAACACCTAAACACAACACACAATGAAGCAACCTAACCTAACTTCTGACAAAGTGGTTCATACTCTGGTGGAACTCCAGTATGACCCGATGATGTCTTCTTCTTCTTCTTCTTCTTCTTCTACTTCTCCTCCTCCTCCTCCTCCTCCTTCTTTGTCTTAGTCTTAGTCTTCTTCTTTGTTTTCATCTTCGCCTTCACCTCCGCCTTCGCCTTCGCCTCCTCCTCCCTTTTCTCCCTTCCCCCTTCTCTTCCTCTGCTTCAGGTGTCAAGGGATATACAAAGTTCTGGTTCAGGTATTCATTATGCGCTGCCTGTAGGAGTTAATCACCTGGTTTAGGTTGGCTGCCTGGCCAGATGGCAACAAGGCTAAACAGCCGCAATAGGGAAATCAGCCGTAAGCAAGTCACGAATACCTGGTTTCTGAAGTCCATATGGAAACCCTTCCTATAATTGCAAAGCAGCATGGTCTAAAGGACTTTGCATCGATCCATTTCCTATGCATTCACATTTCTTGTTCCCAGTATGAAGAAAATAATATTTTTAATACAATGCTTGGTACGTGCATGCTATCTCAGCACACCTTATAAGCACTCTCCACAGTACCTGGCTATTGAAGGCAAGTCTCTCTCTTATCAAATGTCACTCCTGGTGAGTGACTCTGTGGAACAATTTCCGTAATCTTCTTGCCAACAGTTTGGAAGTGATTGGCAAGTCTTCTCAGTGTAACTTCTCAGTGTAACTCACAGAGTTATGGGGGTCTATTAAAGTGTTAACCAAATTTGACTCTCTTTGTCTCAGGCAGTTCAAGATCAGCCAATGCTAGGTAGCATCATTCTCATCATTCACATAAGGAACAACGAATCAACATTTGTCTGAAGCCAGCATAGGTCCATTATTAAAAACCTTTTCACTCTAAAGGCAACAGAAGGTGGGAGGAACCAGGAGTATCTGCAGGTTGTGATCTAAAAGATCTAGATCTGTGATGGCGAACTTATGGCACGCGTGCCCAAAGTGGCACGCGAAGCCATGTCACCTGGCACGCATGGCCTTGCCTGTTTGTCTTCTGGCATGCATGTGCGTGTGACGATCAGTTGTTCTTCATGCATGTGGCAGTGCTGAAAACCAGTCTGCGCATGTGCTCCAGCCAGCTGATTGTCAGGTGCGCCTGCACACCGGAACCCAGAAGTCTGGCTTTTCTGGAGCATGATCCCTTCAGTGCCAAAAACCAGCCTGCGCATGCTTGCCGGCCACCTGATCCTTGGGCACGCATGCGCACTAGAACCAGGAAGTTTGGCTTTTCCAGAGCACAGTCCCGTCTTTGCTCTGCCATCGCTATCAGATCACCGAATTACTGGCAACGATCGCTACTGGATCACGCGATCTAATCCAATCCGGGAACATTTCACCCCTGCCCTAGAGATGTTGTCTGAGTAGCTGGTCTCTCTCTCTCTTAGACCGGAGAGATACTTAAATCAAATATTCATCCCTAGGTTTAGGAGAAAATTAATGTTATCATATTTTAATGTTCTTTCAATAGCCATCCTTGAAGAAAAATTCAAGAAAATCCCTTATTCTCTCCTTGTGGCAATGGGGTAGTTGAAAATACAATTAATATCATGTTTCACTAGCTGATTTGTTAAAATGTGCAGTTACATTTTATATTCTCCTTGTTAACTAAATTTCCGGGTCATTCAGATTTATTTTATGTAGAGTTTTATATCCTATCAACATGATTCAGCCAAAGTTTTGTTTTATTGTTTGTAAAACTCATGGTTTGGTTATTAATATTTGTACTTTAAGTGAGATTCTGGTCATTGACCATAATGACAAATCAAATGGCTTTAGAGTTTTATGTAAGGACACCTGTCTTTAATTTAACTTTTAATTTTAGGGTTGAATGAAATTCCCATTTTCGTGCTATTATTTATTTACTTATTTATTTTACATTGGCTGGTTCTATCCCTGTGTCCACTACCCTCAAGTTCAGTTTGGAGAATTCCTAAGATTAATTTTTGAATGGGTAGAGCCGCGCAGTTATACGTTCAAGCCAAGATTTATTTTTGCAACTGCAATTTAATGCTTTTTGGTCATTTTTGGCAGAAGAAATGAAAAGAAAAGATGACAAGAGCAAGCAGAGACATTAGTCTGGACACAGCCTGAAAATCAGTGTCAGAAAAATGAGGATTTTTCCAAGTAATGAGGGATGAGAAGGTCACTGAAGCCAAGACCAGAAAAATCGGTATCCTACAATCTAGTGAAAAACTTAAACTTTCCAATCCCATAACAACTCTTTTTCTCCTTTGGAATCCAATAGAAGAGATTATCCAAATCCAGGTTCTGAGTAAGGGCTACAAGAGCTTTCCTCAATTCTCCTCTTAACATCATTATTCTGCAACTCAAGCAGAGCCTTAGACAAAATTTCTGTGATCTCTGCTCCAATTCTTTATATGCAGTTGCAGGAACTGGGGTTGTCTAGTTTAATGAAAAGAAAGACTAGGGGTGTCATGATAGCACTGTTATGATATTTGAGGGGCTGCCACAAAGAAGAGGAGGTCAATCTATCCTCCAAAGCACCAGAAGGCAGGACAAGAAACAATGGATGGAAAGTAATCAAGGAAGGAAGCAATCTGGAACTAAGGAGGAATTTCCTGACAGTGAGAAAAATCAACTAGTGGAATAGCTTCCCTCCAGAAGTTGTAGATGCTCTAACACTAGAAGCTTTTAAAACAAGATTAGACAACCATTTACCTGAAATGGTATCAGCAGGAGGTTGGATAGAAGACCTCCAAGGTCCCTTCTTTCTTTCATTCTTTCATTCTTTTGTTATTCTTTCATTCTGTTGTTGTTCCCATAGATTTTACAGTAGGAAGAAATAAGAGCAATATATACCAACATTTCCCTGGAATTGTTCAATGATTATAGCAAGGATGTAGAAATTATGATCTAGAACTGAAGAAAGATAAGAAAAGCAAGAGAGATATTGTTTAATTGTTAACAATTAATTGTTGTGTATGTGGTTTGTGAAACATTAGAAAAATATCCAGTAATAGATTCAGTCTATTATTATCTGTTATCATTAAGTGTTGAATTTGTACCCTATGACAATCATTAAGTGTTGTAAGTGTTGTACCTTGATGAACGTATCTTTTCTTTTATGTACACTGAGAGCCTATGCACCAAGACAAATTCCTTGTGTGTCCAATCACACTTGGCCAATAAAATTCAATTCAATTCAATTCAATTCAATTCTATTCTATTCTATTCTATTCTATTCTATTCTATTCTATTCTATTCACTACTGATAAATGTCATTCTTTGTAGGCTTAGAAAGAAACATCATTGAAGAAACATTGTTGGGTGCCAAATTTGGGGAGTGGTTAGAAATGGACTCTCCAATTGGGGCTAGAAGCAGAATGGGTGTCTGCGGAGGGCACAAAAAACAAGATGGCAGTTGTCACTTTGTAATTAAAGCCAGCAGGATCAAAGAGCACCAAGAACCCCCATTTCAACCCTGAGCTACAAATATTCTCTTCTATTAAAACTGTCCTTTTTTGAAACACATCAATCGTGAAGAAGAAATAAAAGTTTAATAACAAATTCAATTCCTTTACAATGATAAGACCAGTTCTAACTCATGACACTTTGGATTTATGTTGTGAATCTCCAGATTCCTTATGAGCAACTAGTCAGATCATATTTGTGCAATTGTGTCTTCACTGACAGCAGAGACGGCTGCTGCTTGTTGTCACACATAAAACCTGACAGTCTGAGCTTTGATCCCCCTATGACAGCTCCCATTCTGGCTTCTTTGACCGTAGCTTTGGCTGCCATTCTAATTCTTGGTGATTCACCCAAATTATAAAATTTCTGGTAGAATGGAGAAAAATCATTTTTAATGAGCTTCCTCATCTTTGATGGTCTTGATTAATTCTTTCCTTGATTTGATTTGACGCCACCTGATTGACTCTGGACATCTCATCGTACAGCAAACAAAATATACAATGTAGAACAGGATAAGAAGACCCATAAACAGACACACGGAGACACACGCACACACACCAAACTAAAAAAAGAGGAAAGAGCAATATGGTGAACTCAGCCAACAAGACACAAAAAATTATAACCAAGTTTCACTGAGAAGTTCCAGTCACCAGCCTATTCCAAAGCTGCAATAACATCCAGGTCTTCAAGAACCTTCAAGGCACTATTAGGATGGGAGCCTTCCAGATCCCAGAGACAACTTCCTTCTACTGGACAGCTCCATGATAAATGAGGCACATTACCTGAGTGTTAAATGACAACATGGTTTACTTACTTGATGGAACCCAGAGCTTGTCCACTCATCTCATTTGTGCAGACATCATGGAAGATAAACTCTGTAGGGCTTTATAGGGGAAAACCAGCACCTTGAACTGTATCTGGTGAACCATGCAGCTTCTAAGCAAAGACACCCTGTGGCATCCAGTGCTCTTAACTCCTTCTCCCCTGTGGCTTACAGAGGTCCATAGCTAGCCAAAGAAGATTCATGCATTCTTTATAGCAGTCCAACCCACCATTCACAACCTAATCACCCAAAACAAGCCACAATATCTAGCCACATTTGGATGACTTGAAGTCTTGGCCAAAGTTAATATTTGGATCAGAGACCAAACACAATTAAGTTTTAGAAGTAATACACACACACAAACACATACACACAGGAAAAAGTCAATAAGACAGAGGTGGGTTTCAGCAGGTTCTGACCAGTTCTGGAGAACCGGTAGCAGAAATTTTGAGTAGCTTGGAGAACCGGTAGTAAAAATTCTGACTGGTCCCGCCCCCATCTACTGTATTCTCTGCTTCCCAAGTCCCAGCTGTTTGGGAGGGAATGGGAATTTTGCAGTAACCTTCCCCTGGAGTGGGGAGGGAATGGAGATTTTACAGTTTCCTTCCCCTGCCATGCCCACCAAGCCATGCCACTCCCACTAAGCCACACCCATAGAACCAGTAGTAAAAAAATTTGAAACCCACCACTGCAATAAGACCATCATTCCTCTGTTGTTGCCAAGAAAACTACACAATTTACCTTGTGAGATTTACAGTCTTAAAAATCTCAGAAAACGCGGGCTCCATTTTCCACAACATCTGTTGTGCCTCGTCCGCTTTCCCCGCAGCCAGGCTTGTCTTATCTGCTTCCGAACGCTGAGGAATGTCCTAGCATGCCTCCCAGCCCCAGCCCTGGCTCCATGCCCAGACAGGCCGAGGAGGAAGAAGTGCCTCCAGTAGCTCCATGCCCAGGCAAACGGAGCAACTAGACCCCTCCCCCACAGCATGTGAGCCTGAGGAATGTCAATTACCAACAGCTGGAGCCTGGAGAGATCCTTGCTTCAGGAGAATTGATAGGCGGCGTCAACAGAAGAAAGGGAGGGGCAGGCCTGGATAAGTGCTGAGTCATGGAGCCACACCCCATGGCCTATATAAAGGACCTGCTTTCTGGCATTCTCTGAGTCAGGCAAAGTCTACCTTATCTTGCTGAAGTCACTTCCTGGTCTCCTGCCTGCCTTGAGAACTTTGCTAGGACTTTGGCAGAGCTGCAGAGGCACGCCTGATTTGGATTTCCCTGACCCGGCCGTCAGCGGAGGAGTGGGACATGACAACATCTCTATCTTGTGTAAAATACACACCTGGGTGCAAACCTCAAACAGCTGTGAAAGTTTTCCTTGTCAGTGTAGATAACTACATATTGATGGCTTCTCTGCTCCAGAAGTCTGAGAAGAACCGGATGGGATAAAAGCCCTCAGACTGACAAAGCTCATCTCAGTGAAAGGCTGACAGGCTCAACGAAACAAATTTTGCAGAAAACAAGAATTCTGCTGCTCCGTTTTTTTCAAAAGCAGCCATTTCATTTTGATTTAGGCCTCTCTGTAGTGAGGCGATCTTTTTTTAAAAAAAACTTCAGACTCTAATTGTTATGTATTCGTGTTTGTACCTTTAAATATTTGAGCGGGAAATCAGCACGTTGCTGATTGGACGAAGCCTCCAGTAGAACTGTATAAAAGGAGAGGTTTTTCCCCCAGCCTGTAGCTGGGTTCACTCTATATTAAAGAGCTGTTGTCACTACCCTGGTCTCCAGCCTCGTTACTTCCAGAACCTAACATTGGCGACGAGGATGGGATCTCGAGGCTAAGGAGAACCAGAACCGAGCTGAAGCACGATAGACCCGAACCCAGCAAACCCAGGGCAGAAAAGCGGAGATGGCCAGTTACACTCCGCCCGCACCGTTTGACCCGGCTAAAGAGAAATGGGGAACGTATATGACCCGTTTCGAAAGCTTTCTAGAAGCCAACGAACTGCAAGGAGTTCCAGATAACCGAAAAAGGGCTTACTTCTTAAGCCACTGTGGTCCGGAGGTCATTGATATCGCGGAAGCCCTGGCAGAGCCAACGCCGTTGCAGTCGGTGTCGTGGCCAACTTTACAGACTTTACTGAAAACCACTGCACCAACGCCCGCCCAAATACGTGCGGCGGTTTGAATTGGAGAGCGAAGGCAGATGGAGGGCGAATCCATCGGTGACTACATGGCGCCCTAAGAAGCGTCCAAGGACTGCGGATACCGTGACCTAGACGAGGTGCTCCTCGAGCAACTCATCCGAGGTCAAAGACATCCGTTTGCGGCGGCGGCTGCTAGCAAAGAGCAACCTGGCTGGCCAGCGCTCTGGGCGAAGCCAGAGCACATGAAATGTCTCCCAAGCGGCAGAGACACTGCAGAAGCCGGTCCCACAAAGGCGGCGCGAAGGCAACTCCGGTGCACCAGGAGGAGGTTCAGACCGAATCCGACGGTGAAGATGAGGAAGGGTCTGCCGCGACCGAGAAACGCGACAAAGGGGACCGAGACGAATGCGGAAGCTGCGGGGTCAACACCAGCGCCAACGCTGCAAGTTTAAGGACGCGACATGTCGGCGGTGTGGGAAGAAAGGGCACCTAGCTCAAGTTTGTCGAGCGCCCAACCTTCCGCCGAAAATTCAAATCGGCCAATCAGGCGCGGAATCGGCAAGGCGACCCGCGATTGGCTCAAACAAAAAGGCGCGGATTCCAACCAAACAACGGTGGTCATAGGCGCGCCTCGACCAAAGTGGAGAAGAAGATCTTCACCAAGCCAAAAATAGAGGAGTACGGTGCCGGCTTGAAGTAGACACGGATCAGCGATCACCATCATGTCCTGGGACACTTTGGCGAAGTCGCTGCCGTCCGTCTAAGCGCCACCTGCAAGCTGTGCTACGAGTCCACGACTACCAGGGAATCGATCCCTGTTCGAGGACCACCTCCGTCCGAGTCGAGTACGGTCCACATACAAGAAGACCCTGCCCATCACGATCGTCAAGGAACTCTGCCCAGTCTGTTGGGACTAGACTGGTTTCGTGCCCTGGGCATGGGAGTGACTGGCATCTACAAAGTGACTGTAACCTGAAAGACATTCTCTTTAACGAGTTCAAGATGTCTTCAAGGACTGCCTGGGCAAGTACAAGGGACCCCTATTTCCTTCAACTTAGACCCCAGGTAGCCCCATTAGGCTTAAGGCGAGGAGAGTCCTTTGCCCTAAAACCAAAAATCGATAAGGAGCTGGACAAGCTCATAAATCAGGGATTTTGGTGCCAGTCGATCACGCAAAGTGGGAGACGCCAATCGTCACCCCAATAAAGTCGGACGGGTCAATTAGAATTTGCGCTGACTACAAGGCGACGCTTAACAAAGCCTTACAGAAAAGCGCTTACCGGTTCCGTGGTGCAACACTTATTGCACTCTTTGGGGCAAGGACAAGTCTTTGCAAGTTAGACTTGGCCCAAGCCTACCAGCAACTGCCAGTGACGCCCACAGCGAAGCCCAAACGATTGTAACGCACAGGGGGCCTTCAAGTGCACCCGATTGCAATTTGGGGTCAGTGTGGCACCAGGGTTGTTCCAAAACCTAATGGAACGACTACTGCAGGGGCTCCCAGGGTAGTTCCTACTTGATGATGTCCTCATTTCAGGGAAAACATGGAGGAATTGGGGAGCGTTAAGAAAGGTTTTGGGCATTTTCCGGACAGCCGGATTAAAAGTCAAGGCAAACAAATGCCAGATAGGGTCGAATCCGTCGATTTCTTGGGCTACCGGATAGACAAGAAAGGAATTCACCCTACTGAGAGCAAGGTCAAGGCAATTAGGAAGGCTCCAGCGCCTAAAACAAAGCAGAGCTGCAGGCATTCCTGGAGTGAATTTTACGCGGTCTTTTAAAGAACAAAGCAACTGCTATGGAACCGCTGCATAGGCTCTTAGGAAAAATACTGTTTGGTCTTGGGGAAAGTCAGAAAATAGGGCTTTGAAGCAGTAAAGAACCTGCTCTCAAGTGATAGCCTGCTCATCAATATCACAACTCATTACCCCTAGTGCTGGTTTGCGATGCCTCCCTTATGGGGTGGGGCTGTACTCAGCCATAGACTTCAAACGGCACAGAAGCCCCTATAGCTTTTACTCTAGAACGATGTCCTCCCCAGAGAGGAACTACAGCCAATTAGATAAAGAAGCACTAGCCATTGTGTCAGGGGTTAAAAATTCCACGAATATGTCTTTGGGCGGAATTTTGAAATCGTGACTGACCACAGACCGCTACTAGGATACTGGCTGGCGATGACCATCATTAAGCATTGTAAGTGTTGTACCTTGATGAACGTATCTTTTCTTTTATGTACACTGAGAGCCTATGCACCAAGACAAATTCCTTGTGTGTCCAATCACACTTGGCCAATTCTATTCTATTCTATTCTATTCTATTCTATTCTATTCTATTCTATTCTATTCTATTCTATTCTATTCTATTCTATTCTATTCTAACTACTGATGAATGTCATTCTTTGTAGGCTTAGAAAGAAACATCATTGAAGAAACATTGTTGGGTGCCAAATTTGGGGAGTGGTTAGAAATGGACTCTCCAATTGGGGCTAGAAGCAGAATGGGTGTCTGCGGAGGGCACAAAAAACAAGATGGCAGTTGTCACTTTGTAATTAAAGCCAGCAGGATCAAAGAGCACCAAGGACCCCCATTTCAACCCTGAGCTACAAATATTCTCTTCTATTAAAACTGTCCTTTTTTGAAACACATCAATCGTGAAGAAGAAATAAAAGTTTAATAACAAATTCAATTCCTTTACAATGATAAGACCAGTTCTAATTCATGACACTTTGGATTTATGTTGTGAATCTCCAGATTCCTTATGAGCAACTAGTCAGATCATATTTGTGCAATTGTGTCTTCACTGACAGCAGAGACGGCTGCTGCTTGTTGTCACACATAAAACCTGACAGTCTGAGCTTTGATCCCCCTATGACAGCTCCCATTCTGGCTTCTTTGACCGTAGCTTTGGCTGCCATTCTAATTCTTGGTGATTCACCCAAATTATAAAATTTCTGGTAGAATGGAGAAAAATCATTTTTAATGAGCTTCCTCATCTTTGATGGTCTTCTTTGATTAATTCTTTCCTTGAGTTGATTTGATGCCACCTGATTGACTCTGGACATCTCATCGTACAGCAAACAAAATATACAATGTAGAACAGGATAAGAAGACCCATAAACAGACACACGGAGACACACGGAGACACACGCACACACACCAAACTAAAAAAAGAGGAAAAAGCAATATGGTGAACTCAGCCAGCAAGACACAAAAAATTATAACCAAGTTTCACGAGAGGTTCCAGTCACCAGCCTATTCCAAAGCTGCAATAACATCCAGGTCTTCAAGAACCTTCAAGGCACTATTAGGATGGGAGCCTTCCAGATCCCAGAGACAACTTCCTTCTACTGGACAGCTCCATGATAAATGAGGCACATTACCTGAGTGTTAAATGACAACATGGTTTACTTACTTGATGGAACCCAGAGCTTGTCCACTCATCTCATCTGTGCAGAGATCATGGAAGATAAACTCTGTAGGGCTTTATAGGGGAAAACCAGCACCTTGAACTGTATCTGGTGAACCATGCAGCTTCTAAGCAAAGACACCCTGTGGCATCCAGTGCTCTTAACTCCTTCTCCCCTGTGGCTTACAGAGGTCCATAGCTAGCCAAAGAAGATTCATGCATTCTTTATAGCAGTCCAACCCACCATTCACAACCTAATCACCCAAAACAAGCCACAATATCTAGCCACATTTGGATGACTTGAAGTCTTGGCCAAAGTTAATATTTGGATCAGAGACCAAACACAATTAAGTTTTAGAAGTAATACACACACACAAACACATACACACAGGAAAAAGTCAATAAGACAGAGGTGGGTTTCAGCAGGTTCTGACCAGTTCTGGAGAACCGGTAGCACAAATTTTGAGTAGCTTGGAGAACCGGTAGTAAAAATTCTGACTGGTCCCGCCCCCATCTACTGTATTCTCTGCTTCCCAAGTCCCAGCTGTTTGGGAGGGAATGGGAATTTTGCAGTAACCTTCCCCTGGAGTGGGGAGGGAATGGAGATTTTACAGTATCCTTCCCCTGCCATGCCCACCAAGCCATGCCACTCCCACTAAGCCACACCCATAGAACCAGTAGTAAAAAAATTTGAAACCCACCACTGCAATAAGACCATCATTCCTCTGTTGTTGCCAAGAAAACTACACAATTTACCTTGTGAGATTTACAGTCTTAAAAATCTCAGAAAACGCGGGCTCCATTTTCCACAACATCTGTTGTGCCTCGTCCGCTTTCCCCGCAGCCGGGCCTGTCTTATCTGCTTCCGAACACTGAGGAATGTCCTAGCATGCCTCCCGGCCCCAGCCCTGGCTCCATGCCCAGACAGACCGAGGAGGAAGAAGTGCCTCCAGTCCCCAGCTCTAGCTCCATGCCCAGGCAAACGGAGCAACTAGACCCCTCCCCCACAGCATGTGAGCCTGAGGAATGTCAATTACCAACAGCTGGAGCCTGGAGAGATCCTTGCTTCAGGAGAATTGATAGGCGGCGTCAACAGAAGAAAGGGAGGGGCAGGCCTGGATAAGTGCTGAGTCATGGAGCCACACCCCATGGCCTATATAAAGGACCTGCTTTCTGGCATTCTCTGAGTCAGGCAAAGTCTACCTTATCTTGCTGAAGTCACTTCCTGGTCTCCTGCCTGCCTTGAGAACTTTGCTAGGACTTTGTCAGAGCTGCAGAGGCACGCCTGATTCGGATTTCCCTGACCCGGCCGTCAGCGGAGGAGTGGGACATGACAACATCTCTATCTTGTGTAAAATACACACCTGGGTGCAAACCTCAAACAGCTGTGAAAGTTTTCCTTGTCAGTGTAGATAACTACATATTGATGGCTTCTCTGCTCCAGAAGTCTGAGAAGAACCGGATGGGATAAAAGCCCTCAGACTGACAAAGCTCATCTCAGTGAAAGGCTGACAGGCTCAACGAAACAAATTTTGCAGAAAACAAGAATTCTGCTGCTCCGTTTTTTTCAAAAGCAGCCATTTCATTTTGATTTAGGCCTCTCTGTAGTGAGGCGATCTTTTTTTAAAAAAAACTTCAGACTCTAATGATCAATAAAACCGATTAAGGTGAAGGCAATATGGAGGGGGCTCCTTTGGGGTTATTAGATGGCTATTAGACGGCAGAAGGCATAACGGTTAAGAAGGCCCATAACACTTTCCCTGAGGGAAACGGACAATTCATTTCTGCCACTATTATATTGATAGAGGATCGCAGCACGCATTTCATCAGTCAAGGCTGAAGCACATCCCATAATGCCAGGGATAAAATCCCTCCAGCCAGCCATATACAGATGCACCGAGACTTGGATGAATGCAGAATTACTGAAATGTAACAGAATCGGTTCCTCTTGTTGGAGAAAGAGATTCAGGTGAGAGTCACCATTGTCCTTTAAATGATCTGAGCGCACAAATGAATAGCAAAAGTTGCATGAGATTTTCCTCCAGTTTGTATAAGGATCTCATCATAGGACCAGAAAGCAACAGAATAACAGAGTTGGAAGGGACCTTGGAGGTCTTCTAGTCCAGCCCATATATACCAATATCTAGTCCAGCTATATACCAATTCAGTCTGTCCAGACTCTTCTTTTAAAAAGGTCCAGTGTTGGAGCACTCACAACTTCTGGAGGCAAGTTGTTCCACTGATTAATAGTGACCTTCTAAACTGAATATACATCCATCTTTGTATGAAGATTTAGGCTCAAAACTATAGGTAGAAATATTTTAGTAACAATGGTTAAAGGTGAAGATTTATTTCAGCAACTGTGTGTTGTGTCTAAAGAAGTTTAATTAGTCAGGTAGTACTAATATAATTCTCCTTTTGTATTTGAACATAGCAGGCGTGGTCAAAAAATCAAGATGGGAGCCCCAATGGTGTACTGGGCATCCATCTTGTTTCTCTGTGTGGTGCACTTAAAACCAGATTGTGTGTTTCTCACACTGTGGTAACCAACAACATGACTTTTAGGACTGTACCCCGTGAAAGCCTCTGAATTATTTCCAATTAAAAGTAAAAGTTCTCAGCAATGTTTGGAGATTTTTTTGGCAGCTGCACCTCAGGAATTGGGAGCAGAGTGCAGACTTCAATTCTGCTTTTTACATTTGAAAGGACATTGTTACAGAGATGGCCACAGAAGTTGGAAAGTCAAGAGAAAATATTGATTTTAGAACAAAGAACATCATCAGGTGCTTTGAAAAAAATGTTATGGTGGTGTACTTATATGCCTTCATATATCTTCAAATTTCAGAGAACACAGCTACAAAAACAAGAGAATTCTTGTAATTCTTTTAGAAGCTTTTACACAGTTAATTGCAGTCCTATTAAATTTGGCCCAGGTGAACATCAACCCAAAGTTATTGATATTTCTGAGGTTAGGAAACATTGTATGCCTGCCCTTTCTCTGTCTGTCTCTCGGTGTTGTATATGGAAGCAATGTGTGCATAGAGGATACTCAGAGCAAAAGTACCCATAAGCATGAGAAGGACGCAAAGATATGGCAGGAGTGAAAATGGAATATTTTACTGCCATCCTGCAGTTGTGCAGCCCAGATCTGTTGGCCTTTAACAACTAGGGTTTTATAAAGAGTTGATGGACATCCAAAAACTCAGAGATGGTTCCTTCTCTTCTTCATTCCTATGATAAAGAAAAGGCCTCCCAGTTCATAAAGTTTTCTTGTCATGAATTCTGGGATTAAGAAATATGAATCTGAGAAAAACTGCCCTGGGTACTTTCAGAATAATGCTCAAATGTTGTTTTTGAAGTTGCAGTTCGTGCCACGGACTTGTGACTCTGCATGCAAATTTTACTATGGGCTCCTTTGGAAAATTCAGCACTATTCCCCCCCCCAATACCAATTCTTTATTGTCTTGCTTTCCTTAAGAGTGTTGCTGCCTTGACAGTGTTCAAACACTATTGTCCTTTTAATCAGCGTGTAAATTTTGCAAGCAGGAACAAAATATATTTTGTGTATTTACGGGTATGTCAAATAGAGGTTGCTATTGAAAAATCCCATCTGTCTTGCTTCTGGTCTAATGAACTTCATTATATATCAGTGTTTCGTAACCTTGACAACTTTAAGATGTTTGGACTTCAACTCCCAGAATTCCCCAGCCAGCTGGCTGGCTGGGGAATTCTGGGAGTTGAAGTCCACACATCTTAAAGTTGCCAAGGTTAGGAAACACTGATATAATAATAATAATAGGGCTTACTAATTGCACTGCAGAGTGCATTGATGGAAATTTCTTGGGAAAACAAGGCCCTAGTGCTTCAAGGCTACTTTATCTCATTAAATTTATTAACACAATCCGGAGTTTGGCTCATCGACAATCGCATAAAATGTTCACGGCGTCAGAAGCGATTCAAAAATTAATCGCAAAAAGAATTAGCCTCTTTTCCCCAAATGCCTCGTGTTCAAAGAGAAAAACGTGGCTGGAAAATGTGATTTGTCAGTTTGTCTATTATTATTTGTCCTTTCCACGCACCCCAGCAACAGATCCCAAATTCCAAGAGAGAGAAAAAATAGAAAAAAAAATTAGGCAAAAGGAATATTTTGCAGATTTGAAGAGTTTTCTTTCATTTCTGGTGTTCTTCTTTCCGAGATATAAAAAAGTCCTGAATGGCAGCCTCATTTCATTCATATCTTCCTAATTCAAACCATTTTGAATTGATATTGATTGTTTCCTGATTGCTTATTTGTACCCTGTGACTATCATTAAGTGTTATACCTTAGAATTCTTGATGAATGTATCTTTTCTTTGATGAACACTGAGAGCATGTGCACCAAAGACAAATTCCTTGTTTGTCCAATCACACTTGGCCAATATTCTATTCTATTCTATTCTATTCTATTCTATTCTATTCTATTCTATTCTATTCTATTCTATTCTATTCTATTTACCGTCCTTCAGATTCTGCATAGGAAAATCTGTTTCTAAAGTTGAAATAATAGGAGCTTATTATGGACCCCCAAAAAACCTCTCAAAATGGTAATTTGCTCTCACTGTTTTATCTGAGTTTCTTTTTCTCCTCACTGGAATATCAGATCTTGCCTTGGTTCCAGAAATAATGAGAAAGAGAAGAGCATTATTACTCCCCCAATACAGGAGACAGGAAGAAAAAAGAAAGAAAAACTTGACAGCCATCAAGATTTTCCTCCTTTCTAACTTTCCTCTGAAATGATCTGCACCCACACGGTTTGCATGGCTTGGCTGCTCTCAGCCTCCCTTTGCACACTGAATATGCTTTGCACAGGACTGTCTTGTCCCCAGTCAGCAGCTCAGACATTTAATGTTGCAGTCTGAAAAATAGCCACCTCGTGATGGGCCTCACCAAGAGAGAAAGGAAAAATGGATTTGCATAAAACACGTTATCTGCCGTTCTACTGGTATAAAATCAGATCAGGAAATGACTGGAAAAGAACTGGGGGAAAAAATCACCCCAAATTCTTCCTTCTGTGCTGATTCTGAGTTCATGAGATGCAGTGAAAGTTTGCATTGCTTCATTTACATATGGCGTTGAAGGTTTGTTGGAACCGCTTTTCCTGAATGCTGATGAAATGCACACACTTCAATGAGCTAAGGGTCTTCATCATGAATTTCAATTCAAGGTGCTGGTTGTCACCTTTAAAGTCCTACCTGGCTTGGGGCCAGGTTATCTGAAGTACCATCTTTTCCCAGTCATTTCTACCTGACGCATCATAGTGAGGAGACAAGGAATGTTACAGATCCCTTCACCTGAGGCTGTCCATCTAGTGGGACCAAGAAGAAGGGCCTTCTCCATGGTGGCTCCATCTCTGTGCAACATCATCCCAATGGATATAAGACTGGTCCCTCCCCATCTTTGACACTCTTTTGCAAGGCCCTGAAGGCCTGGTTTTATATAATTTATATATACATATATATAATCTTTGTAAGATGCCTGGAGTCACTGAGGGTGAGTTTGGAGGACATATAAAATAAAAATAAAATAATTTTGAGTGAGGAAGAATATTGCCCACAGATATGTCAGCTCATCCCCAAACTAGAAAAATATGAAGCTATTGTAGGTGCCACAAGTAGCTGTCCTTTCTTCCTTAGATGTATACCTGCATGTTGATGTGCATATGGAAATGAGGCAGTGGTGAAATTCAAATTTTTTTTACTACTGGTCCTGTGGGTGTGGCTTGGTGGGCTTGGTGTGGCTTGGTGGGCGTGGCTTGGTGGGCGTGGCAGGGGAAGGATACTGCAAAATCCCCATTCCCCCCCCCCTCAACCTGGGGCCAGCCAGAAATGGTATTTCCTGGTTCTCTGAACTACTCAAAATTTCCGTTACCGGTTCTCCAGAACCTGTCAGAACCTGCTGAATTTCACCCCTGAAACGAGGCCTTTTAACACAAATAGGAATTGTGGGATCACTGATGGCCTCTCAGTTTGGATGTTTCCTTGCAGACATTTCATGACCTAACTAGGTAACATCATCAGTGCTAAAAGTGGGTTGGGTTTAATCTCTGTTTATATATAAGTGATTAGCTCTATCAGTTTTGGTGAGAGTATTTGTGTTGGTTCTGTGATCGGAATGTTGTTTATGGCTTGTTTGCCAACTCAGACAAACAATCAAGCAGTAATAATATTCTAAGAAAAACAAAGAAAATCCAGTTGCCTCTTGAAAAAGGACCTTTGATCTGGATGGCTGAGAACCTCCATAGAGACAGTAATAATTTACGCACACACCTCGCCCACATAAATGCATGTTTGTGTGTGTGTATAAGCAATAAATCACAATGCTATAGATCATTAAAACCTGCTTCCAAAACGTGTTATTAAATTTAGGAGCCTTTGCAAGTTAAAATGAGAAGCATAAAAGTCACACCTGAGACTTGGGTTTTGGTTTTGAAAGGTTGATTCATCCAATGCATCCAAAGCCTTTTCTTCTGTCGTTAAACCTTGATTACACGCCTTCTTGAGAATATCTTTGAGAAAGTCCTGCGCCCGTTTGATCCCCTCAGTGTCAACATTGTTAGCCTACATGTGTGGCATCGATTCTTCAAGCTCTACAGAAGTGCTTCACGGGGCTTTCTGGCAACTGGGCTCTTCACTCTTGAAGGACATAGTTTATCAGCTTCTGCTATCATTGTGGTTCTTTTCTTAAATTGCATCTCAGTTTATCACGGGGAAAAAGAAAAACCAGAGGGCTTGCCTTGTCTGGAGTTCCTTCTTCTCTCTACCTCTGCCAAGAAATGTAACCTCTAACCATTTAGCAGCAGCTGGGAGAAAAAGGAGGACAAAACTGCAAAGTTAACTAAGGGACAGTTTAAAGCAGGGGTCTCCAACCTTGGTCCCTTTAAGACTTGTGGACTTCAACTCCCAGAGTCCCACAGCCAGCAAAGCAGTGGTGGGTTGCCCCCAGTTCGGACCGGTTTTATATAACCAGTAGTAAAACCGGCAGGAGGCTCCGCCCACTGACATCATCAAAAGGGAGTAGAGCGCAGGTGCGCGTGAGCGGAGTGAGAGCGTGCGTTTGGACACAATGCGAACCAGTAGTAAAGATAAGTAGAGCCTACCCCTGGTTTAAAGTATAATAAGTAGAAGAAGAACGCAAAATTCTCAAAATGACAAGGTAGAAACATCATTTAGTCTGTGCATATTTCTGAGAAAATGCAACTTCGGAAGTTGGCACTGAAACACAGCATAAACCATTGTTTCCTTCCTTTTTATTTGTGGAAATAAATTATAGCCAGCTCTTCATCTCCATTCTGGCTTAACCTAAGAGACTAGTTAAATTTCTTCAAATTTCCTTTGCAGATTTTAAAGCTGTCAGATGATCCTAGCCATGACATAGACAATCGTCTTTGCTGTAGTTTTGATTAAGGATCTCAGTGAATCAAGGGATACGGTGCTCCAGGTAAAGTTTGAAGAAGAGATCAACACTTCAATTGTTTCTGAATTCTAGATCTGGTTCAGCGATCTGGCAACACATGTGATCTTGGGTAGGTTTGTCCAATTCATTTGAGCTGGAAGAACTTTGAATAGTTCCTCCTGATGCCTTAGCACTATGAAGCAACCTTGAACTAAGGAGAAATTTCCTGACAGTCAGAAGAATTAACCAGTGGAACAGCTTGCCTCCAGAAGTTGGGAATGCTCCAACACTGGAAGTTTTTAAGAAGAGATTGGACAACCATTTGTCTGAAGTGGTGTAGGGTTTCCCGCCTAAGCAGCGGGTTGGACTAGAAGACCTCCAAGGTCTCTTCCAACTCTGTTATTCTAATTCTAAATATGGTAATCTAGACAACTATGTGTCAAAGCTGTATAACAGCTTCGTATATGTATATGTATATGTATATGTATATGTATATGTATATGTATATGTATATGTATATGTATATGTATATGTATATGTATGTATGTTCTGGAAAACCGGTACCGGTAATTTTGAGAAGTTCAGAGAACCGGTAGTAAAAATTCTGACTGACCCCACCCACATCTATTCTCTGCCTCCCAAGTCCCAGCTGATCGGGAAGGAATGGGGATTTTGCAGTATCCTTCCCCTGCCACGCCCACCAAGCCACGCCCATCAAGCCACGCCCATCAAGCCACGCCCATCAAGCCGTGCCATGCCCACCAAGAAAAACGGTATCCACAGAACCGTTAGTAAAAAATTTTGAAACCCATCACTGCTGGGGGTGGAGTTAAAAGTGGAACCAACCTAGAATATCTACAGAGGCACAAGTAAACCCTGTTATTTAAATATTTAAATATAGATCTAAATGAACAACCAATCACACGACCAACTGACCACACTGGCATACAAGACATTTATAAGCTAAAGAGGAAGAGAAGAAGAAAATCTGGCTGAAGATGTTACCTAGTCTGGTAATGAAACGTTCAGAAATTAAATTGAAACTAGCTTAGAGAGCAAACCACAGAAGGCTTTTAGAAATAAAGCAGTTTAATTGGACCTTCACAGGTGGACCTGGCCTTGCGTGCCTGGCAGCTTTCACTTTGAGAAGACAGTAGGCGAAATAACCCATCAAATTTGGGTATAAAATTGAACCCAGGCTGAAAATGCTTTTTTAAAAAATGGCTAAAAGAGACTCGTAGTGACTTTAAAAAAAATCCAAGGCAAAGATTTTTTGAAATCTGTTCAATGCACTTCTTTGCCAGCAGATGGCGCTGCTGGATCTTTCTGTCCTCTGGCGGGACACAATCCTAGTTTAATTCTGGCTTGTGTGGAAGGATCCCCTCCCTTCGAGCCCCTTCTTCAGGTTCACTCCTCAGGGGGATATGGTTAATTTGCTGCCAACATATTTGAGTTACTTAACTTCTTGGAGGGTGGAGTACTTAGACTTGTAAAAGGCACATTTAAGCCTACGGTGTAGCTGTAGCGTAGCTTAGCTGAAGAGTTTTGGTGCCAAGGACCTGCCAATCAACAGCCCTTAATCAGGCCCAGATAAGTTCTCCTCCCCTCTGGAAGGAATTTAAGCAACTGCTCAAGATTTTCAAGCAACTATTTATATGCGAGTAGTATAGCTAGGCTGATTTCTGCTTCATTTGGAAATATCAATTAATCAAATCAATTTATTTATTGTTTTGGACACCAGTGGTAAAGAATAAGTTACAACTTGCACAAGGCTGACCAAACATCAATAAAATGCATCACAAGTAGAAAAATCAGTAAAAAACATTACAACTGTTACTACATCAAATAAAATATTAGGGGGAAAAAGATAACATAAGAAACTGATAAAAGTTTGTCTCTGTTTAGCAGCAGGCTGGGTGACGCTAATTTACATAGCAGCGTCTTCTTGTCTCAATTAATTTAATATTCAATTTTGTGTGAATGAGGCCAAAATGATTTTCTCCCTAAAAGGGGCTGCAGAAATTTTCCACATGCTGAAATGGAAATAGGCCAATAATTGGAGAAATAAATATTAGTGATTTATTTGGAATTATACACTCAATGGATGCCATCCTGAACTTTCCCTTCTATTTCCCTTGATATGCAGATTCCTTTCTTTGCATGAAAATCAGCCCTGCAGGTATTTGGAGAGATTCTCAGTCATCCAGGTCATGGTTGTCCCAAAGTTGCTTTTTCTGGAGGCAACTGGTCTTTTTCTTTGAAGACGTTTCGCTTCTCATCTAAAAAGCTTCTTCAGCTCTGAGTGAATGGTGGAGAATGGAAGGATTTATGCTCTTTGCAGACAGCTGGTCATTTGCATCCTTTGAGAGTCATTGAGGCCACTTGGAGGTTTGTCTGTGTCCTCCTGCAGTGACTACAAGAACCAGGAGCACCACTCAGCTGACCCTGAGGACACCGATAAACCTCCAAGGGCTTCAACGACCCTCTAAAAGGATGCAAAGGACCAGCTATAAATCCTTCCATTCCCCACCCTCCAGTCAGAGCTGAAGAAGCTTCTTGGATGAGAAGCAAAACGTCTTCAAAAGAAAAAAAAAGGAAGTCCAATTGCCTCTTGAAAAAAGGCACCCTGCACGGAAGACGACGAATCATGAGAGCAACCTTTGTTTCTGGATTGGCACAAAGCTGAACCTCTGCATCTCGGACCCACATGAGAAAATCCCCAAATCCCTGCGTCTTTAGTTGTCAGATCTGCCATCACATCGCTTCAGTCCTGCTTCACTTTGATGGCATCTTTCCATTAAAAAAAAAAGTTGGGGGGGGAGAGGGAAGTAAGGGGACATAGAGAGGGGGGAAATGAGAGGATGATGGGATGGAAGGCTGAGTCAACCTTGGCCAGTCTAGAGGAAAGAAGAGCTGGGGTGGGCAAGATAGCAGTATTCAAATATTTGAGAGGCTACCCCAGAGAAGAAGAGGAGTCAACTTATTTTCCAAAGCGCCTGAAGGCAAGACAAGAAACAATGGATGGGAATTAATCCAGGAGAGAAGCAACCTAGAACAAAAAAGGAATTCCCAACAAGTGAGGACAATTAACCAGTGGAACAGCTTTCCTTTAGATGTTGTGGGTGCTCCAACACTGGAAGTTTTTAAAAAGAGACTGGACAGCCACTTGCCTGAAATGGTAGAGGATTTCCTGCCTAAGCAGGGGGTTGGACTAGAAGATCTCCAAGGTCCCTTCCAGCTCTATTCTGATTGACTTCTGGCTCTCTTTGAGACATACATCTTCAATACATAGAAGATTAGATCACTCTTTTTTCCTGGAGCTCCTATGTTTAAAAGCATACAAACACCAACTTTTTTTTTTTATTATTTATTTTGTCACAACAGTATACACAAACAATTGTCATAGATAAAACAACATGTATTGAAGAAAACAGGTATAAGCATATATATTTATAGGAAGAAGAAAAGAAAAACAATAGGACAGGAACGATAGGCACTATTGTGCTCTTATGCACGCCCCTTACAGTCCTGTTAGGAATGGGGTGAGGTCAATGGTAGACAGTTTTTGGTTGAAGATTTTGGGATTTTGAGAAGAGACCACAGAGTCAGGTAATGAGTTCCAAGCATTAACAACTCTGTTACAAAAGTCATATTTTCTGCAATCAAGTTTGAAGCGGTTGACATTTAGCTTGAATCTATTTTTTGCTCTTGTAATATTGCGATTGAAGCTGAAGTAGTCTTTTATAGGAAGGATATTGCAATAGATGATTTTGTGTGTTAAACACAGGCCTTGTCGGAGTCGACGGAGTTGTAACTTTTCTAATCCCAGGATTTCAAGTCTGTTGGTATAAGGTATTTTGTTGCTTCAAATTTTTTTTGCTTCAATTTTTTTGCTTCAATTTCAGTCAGCGCTTTAGCCTCATGCATTTCCTTTGATATTCATTAGACATAATTATATGGTTGGAAATTAAATAAATCATTGTTAGACTGGAAGGGGCACCAACGTTTCTTCATCACCGGGCCTGTTATTCTCATGCATTCACCAGATCCTATTCAACAGCTTATTCACTTAATTCTAATATCACTTAATCACGTTGCTGTAAACTAATCATCCATTGAAAAGCAAACCAAAACAAAATAATAAGGATGAATTGAAAGAAGAAACCATTCGGCAATTATCCTAAGGAAGCATTGATTTGATCTGATCTCCCAAAATTGCTTTGGAGCAGGCAGAAGTACACGCTGTATAAAGTTAGCACCCACCCATCTCCTAGAAGAATGAAGTATTTTAGAAAATATTTAAAAAGGCAGAATAAAATATTTTCCCTAAAAGAGAAATAAAAGATCTTAAGGGACACAAAAACTCAGCCCCAGCTCCCTGCTCCCAGCAGATATTTGGTACCATTCAGAAAGACTGGGCCATCCTATTTACAAAACAAAAGACCTTCAGCTCCAGAGTGATGGGATTAAGAACAGGACATGATCCTTCAGGGCATAATAGGATTAATTACTACCAGTTCTGTGGGCGTGGCTTGGTGGAGGGAGGTAATGTGACTGGGTGGGTGTGGCCAACTTTTTTTTTTTTACTTTTAAAAACATTTTTTTCTACAGCCTCTTCGGCTGAAGAGGTTGCAGAAACTATGACCCCTACAACAGCCAAAGGAAAAGGAAACTCAAACACAGAGCCCAGAGAGGGTGTAAAAGCCACCCACTTTCAACTCCATGTGGTCAGCTGCCCCGAACCAGTGTGGTTCTGCTTCGTCATTAAACCATCTTTCCAAGCAGCCTCCATGTTTCCGGTGTCTTTCTCCTGGCTTGGAACGGAATCAGATGGATATTTCTTCAACAACACAAACCACAATAGTTTACAGCAGTGGATCTCAACCTCAGCAACTTTAGAAGGGGTGAACTTCAACTCCCAGAATTCCCCAGCCAGAATCCCCACTGCCTTTTTGTAGAACATGCCAAACCTGCAAAGATAAAGATATCCTTACTACTCTTTCCATGGCGCCTTCCAACTTTTATTCCGGGAAGCTTTTATCTCCAATATTCCCGATTCAAAAAAGCCCAACTCTTTTTAGCTTCCAAATTCTGAATATTGTTGAGCTGAGCAGGGTTAAGAAACCTGGGAAATTGTGGAGGAGGAAAATCTCTGAAGGCCATTTTAGGATAGTTGCCAAGAAAACCTCATCAATGTATCTACGGAGTCATCAGGTGTGAAATTGAACTTGAGAAAGTCTTTTTTTTTCTCACGTTGCGTGAAGAGGAACAAGGGAAGCTGGTGGTCAAACAAGGAAGCATCTCCTTTAGGGGTAGACTTTCATTTTTGGCATTGTGAACACGAGACGGTAAAGGTGGCCTTAATTTTAGGGCAACTCCTGTTGACTTCTCAGCTTTTCTTGGTGAGTAGCTGTTAGGTCACCTTGTTCTCTGTTAATACTCCAAAGGCTACACATCGCATATTCTAAGGAAGGTAAAATGTGTTTTGGCTTCTGCATTACAGGAGGAAAAAGAGACGTTGCAGGCAGTTTAGCAGTCAATAGGAAGCAGGAGATGTAAAGATTTTGCAATGAGCCACAAACAATGGGGGACTCCTCTTCTCCCCCCCTCCTCCCTGCAAACTTCTCCGTTCTGGCACTGATGATGTTACCTAGTTGGGTAATGAAACATCTCCAGGAAAACAACCAAGCTCAGACAGCACCAAGGACCCCCCACACCTTTCAGAAGTGTGTCGTGAATGTATCACTCATAAAAGGTGCAGAACTAAATTCTCTTACCACCTACCTACCACCTTCCTTTCTTTTTTTGACTCCCTTCACAATCCTGAGAAGTAGCACAATCACGATGCCAGGTATATTTCCCACAACCCTCGTTTTCACACAAGGTCGATATTTCCTCTCTCCAAAAAAACGAGGGCTTCCGGTTGACTTTGTATTTCAAGGTTTTGCAAGATAAAATGTGGAGAGCGAAGTTACCTAGCAAAATCCATTCCATTGATTGAGCAGTCAAGAAAAGGTAAGTGGGGATGGCTTTCAGGAAGGTAATACTTCTTTATTACTAAAGGATGGTTAAAGTGTTATAAACATTCCAGCTGCAAGATTTTATTTTTGGGGAAAGAACGTCACTTCTTTTCATTATCAGTCTTTACCATCTTTGGACAAAACCTATTTTAGCCCAAAGCTCTCGAACGAATTCTAAATGTCTGTTTGTTTGTTTGAAATGCAATATGTTCACGAACATAACAAAGTAATTACTGAGAGTCTTTTAAAAAATTGAGAGTCAATTATCTTTGTGTTCAGTTAAGGGCTTAAAAATGGCTAAGCTGATGAACACTTCAGATCACGTTTTTTTATATCTAAGATTAGCAAAGGCAAAAAGAAATTAATGAAATCTGTTAATGACAAATATTTTTCCATACAATCTGCAGGAGCCCAGCTCAGTTCAATGGCACTAACTTGATTGCCCGCTCCCCAAGGTGTAAACAGAATAACAGAGTTGGAAGGGACCTTGGAGGTCTTCTAGTCCAGCCTCTATCTCAAGCAAGAAACCTTAAACCATTTTGAAAATTATATGGGTGCATTCCAGTGTACATAAAGTTCCATCAGATGAAGTCAAACCAAATAAACCTTACCATTATGCTATTTTTGGTATGAAGATTTGACACCGTCTGCCAATTCTAATTCCCAGCTTTATTTTGCTGGGGCAGCTCTTTGAACACAAAGAAAGGAATATAAAACAATTGTGGAATTAGTTTTGATGTAATTGTATTGAGTTGTTTTGAAAAACAGCAAAAAAAAATATGCTTTGACCTCCAAGCTGCCTGTGTTCCATTATATGTAACGAACAGAGCTAATGAATCCTGTGGTTTGTGGTGTTCGGCTTTCATCTTTCTTCTTTAATAAGCCTCAGTGTGCAATATTGAATATTGCATTTGAGTATCACCAGATAAGTTTCCTTGCATCAAGCGATTTAAAAAAAAAACCACATTATGCACCAGGTTGTGTAATTGTGGCCATTTTCCACACAGCAGGGGTGTAGCACAATCTTTGTTTCACAGTCAAAACATATGCCGTGTCAATTAATTTCGATTAAAGATATCCAGAATACTGTTTAGGGCTTTAGTTTCTTCTGGTTTTAATGAGGGCACATATTTCTTCAGCCCCGACAAACAACTCTATTAAATGCCAAGCAAATAATTCCTCCAGAGATGTTTTTAATGAAAACAGAAAATTGACATCTTCTAGGAAAACTGTTTAAGAAAATGCCCTAACCATGTTCACAGCTATAGGGATGGCTTATAGGAATGATAAAGCATATAACACAATGGCATGTGGTTAAATTAAAGCCACACATTAACCTTAGTTTCTACCGAGCCACAAGTAACTCCTTACACCGAAGGCCTACACACTTCAAGAACCTGCTCCTTCATCCTATCTCTGACATTCTCATCTCATCCGTCATGGCTGGCAATAAGCAATCAGAGATAGTTTAAAGATTATGGTCATCATTATAGACTTTATGAATATGCAGGTGCTCTATTAGGTTATAAATGCTGATTTCCCTAAACTTTTTAAAGAAGAAGAGGCCTGAAGCAAAGGAGTGGAAGATAGACATGGCTGCAGATCCACTGATGGGTTTATGGTTGGTGTTAGTGTAAATACTTCAAGGGAAGGAAATAATAGGAAAGTTATGGAGAGTGAATGTCCTTTTCCAAAATTTCCAGGGAAAAAGAAATCACAACATTCAGTAATACAGAAGTTTAACTAGCATAAGAATAGGAGTGGCAGACTTGGAGGTGAAGTCAAGTGGGTTATCAGCCTAGAATTGTTACATTCCCACAAATGGTTCAAGCTGTAAATTATGTTGACTCTTACCTAGTGCCAATTTAGTCCTGACTGTTAGTAGACTACATTCTTATGAATAAGCACAATCAATAAATCATTTTAACTGGAATTAATCCAATGCTTCTTGCCTGACAACTAGACTTGGAAAAACCAGACAATGTGAATACAAACTATGCCTAGGATTACGGGCTAGTAGAATATCCTGTTTTATTGACTGCCAAGTGACTATTCTTGTGAAATCAATTGAAAAAACAATTAGTAAAGATTTTTTTAAGTGGCTCAGGATAATTGCCATCATTGGTGTGAATTAGTTGAAGGCCAATGATTGATAACTGACAGAAGCATTCTGCTTCATATTCCTCTGACAACAAGAGAGATAAAGAAAGTCGGTTTTGAAGACCCACATAAGGGTTTTCCCTGTTTAAGAAGGATAAAATTGGTCCTTGACCAATTGGGGCTGTTGCTAGAGATGTAAGAAGTTTATGGCTTGTCTGAGTTAATACTTCCTTGATCGGGAGCATTGATATTTCTTGATTGTTGCTCTAGTATTGATCTTGGTATTAATTAGTCTGTAAACCAGAAGAAATTTCCCACCAACACTGAAAGGGCAAGGCACTAGTATATAAACAGAACAAAAACCCTCCTCCCTTAGAGCACTAAAGCAATTACCTAGCTGGGTCATGAAATGTCTGCAAGAAAACGGCCCAGCTCAGAGACCACCGAGGACCCCATAAGCCTCCTCCTCTTCTTCCTCCTCCACTTCACAAATTCCCCTCCCTTCTAGCACTGATGAAGTTACCTAGCTGGGTCATGAAATGTCTGCAAGAAAACAACCAAGCTCAGAGAGCACCAAGGACCCCATAATCCTCCTCCTCTTCCTCCTCCTCCACTTCACAAATCCCACTCCCTCTAGCACTGAAATTGTTACCTGGTTGGGTCATGAAACGTCTGCAAGAAAAAGACCCAGCTCAGAGAGCACCAAGGACCCCATGGTTCCCCTCCTCCTCCTCCTCCTCCTCCTCCTCCCTTCCACAAACTCCCCTCCCTTCCAGCGCTGAAGTTGTTACCTGGTTGGGTCATGAAATGGCTGCAAGAAAAAGGCCCAGCTCAGAGAGCACCAAGGACCCCATGGTTCATCCCTGAGCTACAAAGATTACAAAGACTATAAAGATCCCTGAGCTACAAAGCTACTAAGGGGCGTGCATAAGAGCACAAAAGTGCCTACCATTCCTGTCCTATTGTTCTCTTCATTATATCAAATTAATATAGTTGATGCATATTTTTTTACATATATATATATGTACATATATATACATATATATATTCTTCAAGATATGTTGTTTTATCTATGACAATTGTTTATGTATACTGTTGTGACAAAAAGAAATTAAAAAAAAAGATTCTTTTCCACGGCATCAGCTTCGTGTCTTCAAGGACCTCAAGAAGATGCAAGTCCTGCTGAATTCTCTTGGCCCATGGTCTCAACTTCTGGGAGCGAGGCCTATAACCATTAGCCAGGACAGCCTGCAGCTTCACAAAATTTCCCCCCGAGTTGATTATAGAGCTGTCTGTCAGTCACGAATCACCATCCACCAGTAGATATATGAAAGTCATTTCCTATTATGTCGACCCATGATTTGTTATGGACTATAAAAATGGCAATTGGATTATCAAAGAGGAAAACCAATCAAATATCTCCGGGCCAGATAGGAACATATCTTCCTAATATAGACAACCCATTTCCTTTCCTATTTTTACTCGGCTGCCAAGAAAACAAATTATGGCCATGTATTTCAATGAGTCTTCTCCCCAGCGCAGCCCTTGCCCAGCTTCATCTGCAGTGACGTCGGTTTTCAGCAAGGCAGATTAACTTTATATTTAAACCTGTTTATTGCTAAAATGCAATAATGCTCACTGTGGCATATCTGTTTCGAACAGAGCCTTTCCAATATATTTTAAGAAAATATATTTTTGGCTAGTGCATTCTGGCCCATTATTCAACATCCTCCTTTCCGTTTGGCTTCTCTGGGATTCAAAGGGTGCCAGAAGTTCATAAAGTCTGATAAGAAACAATTGTTGGAGAAGAATCCGTTAAGAGGGAACTTAAAGTTCATTTTAACCCAAAATTACAATTCAATAAGTTTTACTTTCTTCCCATTTGGCTCCAGGGGACAAGATATAGTTTCTTTTCTGTAATCAAGCAGGACATAACTTGAAGCTTTTTAAAAAAATAAAATAGTTGTGGCAACTGCCTGAACTAACCGCTTCTTCTTCCTGAAAGAGAAACACTGGCCCAAGGTCACCTCGCTGGCTGTGTGCCTAAGGCAGGACTAGAACTCAGTATTTCCTAGCCAGGTACCTTCACCACTACACCAAATTGCCATTAGAACAGAATAGAGTAGAGCAGAGCAGAGCAGAGTAGAGTGGAATAGAATCAGGAGTGAAATCCAACAGATTCTGACAGGTTCTGGAGAACCGATAGCGGAAATTTTGAGTAGTTCGGAGAACCAGGTAATACCTCTGACTGGCCCCAGAGTGGGGTGGGAATGGGGATTTTGCAGTATCCTTCCCCTGCCACACCCACCAAGCCACGGCCACCAAGCCACATCCACAGAACCGGTAGTAAAAAAAATTGGATTTCACCACTGAATAGAATGACAGAGTTGGAAGGGACCTTGAAGGTCTTCTAGTTCACCCATACCACTTCAGACCACTTCAGTTCTCCAATCTCTTCTTAAAAACTTCCAGTGTTGGAGTACCTATAATTTCTGCAGGCAAGTTGTTCCACTGGTTAATTGTTCTCACTTTCAGGAAATTTCTCCTTAGTTCCAGGTTGCTTCTCTCCTTGATGAGTTTCCACCCATTGCTTCTTGTCTTGGCCTCAAGTGCTTTGGAGAATAGCTTGACTCCCTCTTCTTTGGGGCAGCCCCTCAAATACTGGAAGACTGCTATCATGTCAAACCTAGTTCTTCTTTTCCTTAGACACACCCAATTCCAGCAACCGTTCTTTATGTATTTTAGCTCCCATTCCCCTAATCATCTTTTTTGCTCTTCTCACCATCTTTTTTAGAATATTGGAAACTAGTTATGTTCACTTTGTCCCCTGTTTTTCAGTACATACTTAAAGTAGAGTAAACTTGATGCCTTTGATCTTCTTTCTAACTGCCTCTTGATTCAAGCTGTTCATTTATAACATTTTGTATTATTTCTGCAAAAGTCTGTTCCTGTTCCCAGCTTCAGAGAATTGCATAATATTTAAAAGGACAATTTAGTTCATGAAAATACAACCCCTTATATTGCCTTCATTTATTTGATACCCAGCATACCATCAAACCAACAAACACAGCTACGATTAGACGTGCCGCTGTTTGGTAACCGTTGTGATGTAGGGCATTTTTGAATAAGCATGCTATCCCATGGCCTATCTTTTCTTGCAGGCTGTAGTGAGAATTATGCTAATAGTTGCAATATGACCCACTTCTTTCTGATTGTTGAGTACATCAAGGATCTTGTGCTATCATTAGCTGACAATGCATAAAACAGATTCTTTGTTAAGATACCACCACTCTACCCTGTAGTGTAAGCATTGGCAACTCTGTGGTATAAATATATGATGATAAACAATAGAAGAAGGCAATAAAGGTCAGCTTTCTCTATTTATTTATTTTATTTTATTTATTTCATCAAGCATGTATTTTATGACAGATACAAGTGTAAACATAATTATAAATACATGTAAAGGATATGAATAAAAGAAAATATTAGGACAGGGACGGTAGGCACGCTGGTGCTCTTATGCACGCCCCTTACAGACCTCTTAGGAATGGGGTGAGGTCCACAGTAGACAGTCTCAGGTTAAAGTTTTGGGGGTTTTGGGATGAGATCACAGAGTCTGGTAGTGCATTCCAGGCACTGACCCCTCTGTTACTGAAGTCATATTTTCTGCAGTCTAATTTGGATCGGTTTACCATGAGTTTGTATCTATTGTGTGCTCTTGTATTGTTTTGGTTGAAGCTGAAGCAGGGGTGAAATGCTCCCGGTTTGGACCGGTTCAGCTGATCTGGTAGTGATGGTGGCTTGTGTGTGTGTGTGTGTGTGTGTGTCTTTGCTCCTGGTCTTTCACAGCAGCCCGTGCCTGACATCCTGTTGTGTCTTGCCCGCTCTCACCGCAGCCGGGGTCTGCTTATCTGCTTCCAAACGCTGAAGAATGTCCTCCCGGCCCCAGCCCTGGCTCCATGCCCAGACAGGCTGAGGAGGGGGCATCTCCCGGCCCCAGCCCTGGCTCCATGCCCAAGCAGGCTGCAGAGGAGGGAGCACCCCCCGGCCCCAGCCCTGGCTCCATGCCCAGGCAAACGGAGCAGCTAGACCCCTCCCCCTCCTCCACAGCATGTGAGCCTGAGGAAAGTTTATTTCCAACAGCTGCTGATTGGAGTGACCCTCGCATCAGAAGACTGGATAGGCGGAGGCAACAGAAGGAAGGGAGGGGCAGGCCTTAATGAGTGCTGAGTCATGGAGCCACACCCCATGGCCTATATAAAGGATCTGCTTTCTGGCATTCTCTGAGTCAGGCAAAGTCTACCTTATCTTGCTGAAATCACTTTCTGGTCTCCTGCCTGCTCTGAGGAATTTGCTAGGACTTTGGGCAGAGCTGCAGAGGCAAGCCTGATTCGGATTTCCCTGACCCGGCCATCAGCGGAGGAGTGGGACACAACACATCCTGTCCCGGGCTGCTCGTCTTAAAGGCGCCTTGCCCTGCCCCACCCCTGCCCAGGGAAGGGGAGCCGACGCCTTGGCTGCTCTGGCCATTCTGGGAGGTGGTGGTTGCCCCCGGCAGGCTCGGAATGGCAGTGCCTGGATCTGCTCCGGGGCCTTTAAGAGCTGCAGAAATCAGCTATCACACAGCTCAACCCCCAAGGTGATCTGGGGGTGGCTTTGGCCAGCCTGGCCCGGGCAAGCCAGAAGGGGTGAATGAATTCCTCAACTCCAGTTCAGACGACTGGGGATGGGATGTCAGGCACGGGCTGCTGCAAAAGACCAGGAGCAAAGACACACACACACACACACACACACACACACACGCCGTGCGCACAGCAGTACTGGTGAGGTTTTGAACGAGCAGCGCAGGAAGCCAAACTTGCCTTCCCAGGTACGAAAGCTTCCTACAAATGGAGAAATGGCAGGAGCAAGCGAGCGCTTCTTTTTGCACTGGCTCTTGGTGTTTTTCCATTTGGAAAGCAGAGAGGAGGAGGAAGGAGAAGACTAGGGAGACGATCCTGGGCAGGTGAAGCAAAGCATGAAAATCCACAGCAGGATACCATGGTCGATGGTATCGAAAGCCGCTGAGAGGTCTAATAGGACCAGGGCAGAGGAACAACCTCATCCCTGGCCCTCCAGAGATCATCCACCAACGCGACCAAAGCCGCTCCGTGCTGTAACCGGGTCGGAAACCGGACTGGAACGGGTCTAGATAGACAGTTTCATCCAGGTGCAAGGGAAACTGATATGCCACCATATTTCTACAACCTTCGCGCGGCGGGTTGGAGACCGGACGATAATTACCTAAAACAGCCGGGTCCAGGGAAGGCTTCTTGAGGAGGGCCTCACCACCGCCTCTTTCAAGGCGGCCGGAAAGACACCTCCACCAAAGAAGCGCCAGAATCGCCTGAGCCAGCCTCGTGTCACCTCCTGCGTGGCCAGCACCAACCAGGAGGGGCACGGGTCCAGTAAACATGTGGTGGCATTCAGCCTCCCCAACAACCTGTCCATGTCCTCGGAGCGACAGGGTCAAACTCATCCCATACAATGTCACCAAGACCACCCTCAGCCGCCTCACCAGATCACCGCAATCTTGGTCCAAACCATCCCGGTTGAACGATTTTATCGATAGATAACCGTTAAACTCCTCAGCACGCCCCTGCACGGGTCATCCCGCCCCTGATGTAGGAGGGAGCGGGTCACCCAAACAGGGCGGCTGGGCGGTTATCTGCCGATGCAATGAGGGAGGAGGCGAGCGCCTCGCTTCCCTCATTGCCACTAGGTAAGCCCTAGTATAGGACTTCACTAGTGTCCGATCAGCTTCTGAACGGCTAGACCTCCAGGAACTCTCTAGGCGCCTTCTCCGCGCTCATCCTCTCAGCTCCTCGGAGAACCAAGGAGCTGGTTGGGACCTGCGCTGGGTCAGAGGTCGCAAAGGCACGACCGGTCTAAGGCCCCCGCCGCCCGCTCCCAGGCCGCAACAAGTTCCTCAGCCGAGCCGTGTGCCAGACCCTCAGGAAATGGCCCAAGCTCCGTCCGAACCCTCCGGGTCCATCAGGCGCCTGGGACGGAACCAACGTGTCGGCTCCGTCTCCCTGCGGTGGTGAATGGCGGTCAGAAAGTCCAGACGAAGAAGAGAGTGATCTGACCATGACAAAGGTTCAATGACTATTTCCTTTAAGTCCAGATCTCTCAACCACTGACCAGAGACAAAAATCAAGTCCAGAGTGCCACCCCAAGGTGAGTAGGGCCATCAACTACTTGGGTCAGGTCCAAGGCCGTCATGGAAGCCATGAACTCCCGAGCTACCGTCGATGACGAGCCGGACGATGGCAAGTTAAAGTCCCCCACGACTAAAAGTCTGGGGGTCTCAACTGCCACCCCAGCAAGCACCTCCAGGAGCTCGGGCAGGGCAGCTGTCACGTAGCAAGGAGCCAGGTACGCCACCAGCAAGCCCATCTGACATCTATGACCCCATCTCACAAAGAGGGATTCGCACCCGCAATCTGAGGTACAGTGGTCTCCTCGGCTCTAGACTCTCTAATCACAACCGCCACCCCACCACCCCTACCCTGGCCCCTCGGCTGATGAAATGCTCGGAAACCCGGTGGGCACATCTGAACAAGGGGCACGCCCCCTTCTGGGCCCAACCAGGTCTCCGTAACGCCCATAAGGTCCGCGGCACCCCCCTGAATAAGATCGTGAATTAGGGGGGCCTTATTGGCCACGGACCGTGCATTGCATAACATCAGCCGAAGGCCAGGGCCCTGAGGATCCTGACCATCCGGGGAACGGGAGAAGTTTGAGGGCTCGGGGCGCGCGATCGCCTGTAAGCATCGAGGATATTGAGGATTGCCTTCATTTATTTGATACCCAGCATACCATCAAACCAACAAACACAGCTACGATTAGACGTGCCGCTGTTTGGTAACCGTTGTGATGTAGGGCATTTTTGAATAAGCATGCTATCCCATGGCCTATCTTTTCTTGCAGGCTGTAGTGAGAATTATGCTAATAGTTGCAATATGACCCACTTCTTTCTGATTGTTGAGTACATCAAGGATCTTGTGCTATCATTAGCTGACAATGCATAAAACAGATTCTTTGTTAAGATACCACCACTCTACCCTGTAGTGTAAGCATTGGCAACTCTGTGGTATAAATATATGATGATAAACAATAGAAGAAGGCAATAAAGGTCAGCTTTCTCTATTTATTTATTTTATTTTATTTATTTCATCAAGCATGTATTTTATGACAGATACAAGTGTAAACATAATTATAAATACATGTAAAGGATATGAATAAAAGAAAATATTAGGACAGGGACGGTAGGCACGCTGGTGCTCTTATGCACGCCCCTTACAGACCTCTTAGGAATGGGGTGAGGTCCACAGTAGACAGTCTCAGGTTAAAGTTTTGGGGGTTTTGGGATGAGATCACAGAGTCTGGTAGTGCATTCCAGGCACTGACCCCTCTGTTACTGAAGTCATATTTTCTGCAGTCTAATTTGGATCGGTTTACCATGAGTTTGTATCTATTGTGTGCTCTTGTATTGTTTTGGTTGAAGCTGAAGCAGGGTGAAATGCTCCCGGTTTGGACCGGTTCAGCTGATCTGGTAGTGATGGTGGCTTGTGTGTGTGTGTGTGTGTGTGTGTCTTTGCTCCTGGTCTTTCACAGCAGCCCGTGCCTGACATCCTGTTGTGTCTTGCCCGCTCTCACCGCAGCCGGGGTCTGCTTATCTGCTTCCAAACGCTGAAGAATGTCCTCCCGGCCCCAGCCCTGGCTCCATGCCCAGACAGGCTGAGGAGGGGGCATCTCCCGGCCCCAGCCCTGGCTCCATGCCCAAGCAGGCTGCAGAGGAGGGAGCACCCCCCGGCCCCAGCCCTGGCTCCATGCCCAGGCAAACGGAGCAGCTAGACCCCTCCCCCTCCTCCACAGCATGTGAGCCTGAGGAAAGTTTATTTCCAACAGCTGCTGATTGGAGTGACCCTCGCATCAGAAGACTGGATAGGCGGAGGCAACAGAAGGAAGGGAGGGGCAGGCCTTAATGAGTGCTGAGTCATGGAGCCACACCCCATGGCCTATATAAAGGATCTGCTTTCTGGCATTCTCTGAGTCAGGCAAAGTCTACCTTATCTTGCTGAAGTCACTTTCTGGTCTCCTGACTGCTCTGAGGACTTTGCTAGGACTTTGGCAGAGCTGCAGAGGCAAGCCTGATTCAGATTTCCCTGACCCGGCCGTCAGCGGAGGAGTGGGACACAACACATCCCGTCCCGGGCTGCTCGTCTTAAAGGCACCTTGCTCTGCCCCACCCCTGCCCAGGGAAGGAGAGCCGACGCCTTGGCTGCTCCGGCCATTCTGGGAGGTGGTGGTTGCCCCCGGCAGGCTCGGAATGGCAGTGCCTGGATCTGCTCCGGGGCCTTTAAGAGCTGCAGAAATCAGCTATCACACAGCTCAACCCCCAAGGTGATCTGGGGGTGGCTTCGGCCAGCCTGGCCCGGGCAAGCCAGAAGGGGTGAATGAATTCCTCAACTCCAGTTCAGACGGCTGGGGATGGGATGTCAGGCACGGGCTGCTGCAAAAGACCAGGAGCAAAGACACACACACACACACACGCCGTGCGCACAGTGGTACTGGTGAGGTTTTGAGCGAGCAGCGCAGGAAGCCAAACTTGCCTTCCCAGGTACGAAAGCTTCCTACAAATGGAGAAATGCCAGGAGCAAGCGAGCGCTTCTTTTTGCACTTGCTCTTGGTGTTTTTCCATTTGGAAAGCAGAGAGGAGGAGGAAGGAGAAGACTAGGGAGACGATCCTGGGCAGGTGAAGCAAAGCGTGAAAATCCACAGCAGGAAACTCGGGGTGAGTGAAAAAGGGGAGCAGCTGAGCGTTTTGTTTCTCTCTCTCCCCCCCCGCGCCCCGTCATCTCCCGGACTTGGTGACCAAGGTGGGAAAGTGGGCAAACTTCAGGGCGAGGAGGCTGGCTTGGCCAGGCGGGTCAGGCTGGTCAGGTGCTGATTATTGGAACCTTTTTTTTATTTTTACTTTTTAAAGCATTTTTTACTAGTTAAAATGCTTCAAAAAGTTTTTTTTAAAGTTGGCCACGCCCACCCAGTCACATGACCACCACCAAGCCACGCCCACAGAACCAGTGGGCAAAAAAAAAAATAGATTTCACCACTGAGCTGAAATATTCATTGGCTGGTAGGATATTGTAGCAGATGATTTTATGTACTATGCTTAGGTCAGACTGAAGTTGTCTAAGCCCAAAATTTGGAGTCTGGTGGCATAAGGTATTTGGTTGCAAGCAGAGGAGGGAGCACCCCCCGGCCCCAGCCCTGACTCCATGCCCAGGCAAATGGAGCAGCTAGACCCCTCCCCCTCCTCCACAGCATGTGAGCCTGAGGAAAGTTTATTTCCAACAGCTGCTGATTGGAGTGACCCTCGCATCAGAAGACTGGATAGGCGGAGGCAACAGAAGGAAGGGAGGGGCAGGCCTTAATGAGTGCTGAGTCATGGAGCCACACCCCATGGCCTATATAAAGGATCTGCTTTCTGGCAGTCTCTGAGTCAGGCAAAGTCGAACTTATCTTGCTGAAGTCACTTTCTGGTCTCCTGCCTGCCCTGAGGACTTTGCTAGGACTTTGGCAGAGCTGCAGAGGCAAGCCTGATTCAGATTTCCCTGACCCGGCCGTCAGCGGAGGAGTGGGACACAACACATCCCGTCCCGGGCTGCTCGTCTTAAAGGCACCTTGCTCTGCCCCACCCCTGCCCCAGCCCTGGCTCCATGCCCAAGCAGGCTGCAGAGGAGGGAGCATCCCCCGGCCCCAGCCCTGGCTCCATGCCCAAGCAGGCTGCAGAGGAGGGAGCATCCCCCGGCCCCAGCCCTGGCTCCATGCCCAAGCAGGCTGCAGAGGAGGGAGCATCCCCCGGCCCCAGCCCTGGCTCCATGCCCAAGCAGGCTGCAGAGGAGGGAGCATCCCCCGGCCCCAGCCCTGGCTCCATGCCCAAGCAGGCTGCAGAGGAGTGGAGGACTCTTCTTGTGAAATATCTCTGGACTCATTTGATTGTATTAATGTCCGATATGCAGTGCGGGTTTCAGACAGATGAGCTGTATTTGAGAATTGGTCTGGCAAAGGTTTTTTTTTTTTATCCAAAAAGTTTTTATTGGTCAAAAAAGGTTTATACAAATACATATCAGGTATGGTAAATTTTCATTTTTCTTATACAAGATAAGAATTTTACTCAAAATTTTAAACACATACAACAGCCATATGGCAAGCAGGTGATACGAAGTAGCTAAGTTTATCAATCTTACATACGCAATAAAGAAGGGTCAAGAATAATCAGAATATCATACAAAGGAGAATAAGGAAAACCAACACAATACCAAATATCATTGTCACTTCCTAGTTTTGGATCTCAGAACTCTGGGTTCAGCCTGACCCAACTCCAGGGCCGCAACAGCGGCAGCCGCCTCCCCATGGTCTATAACCTCCCTTCTTCAACTCCTGGGTCATCTAATTCCAGGAGGGCTTTGTGTTCCTCCACGAGGCCGCAGCCTCCGCAATTGTACTAATTTTTTCGTAATGCCCTCCCGGAAAATCATCAATCCTCTGGCATCAGCCATCTGAAGCCTACTCCTTCTGGTACAATTTGCTTGACAAAAGTAATATTTCTTTCTCATTTCACGACCTGTCTGGGAATCTGCCTCAGAATGGCTATCTCCTGCCCCTATAAGTCAGTGCCCCACTCCTATGTTTTCTAAGAATTTCATCTCGCCTCTTCTCACAAATTTGACATGAACCTCTCTAGGAACTGCATGCGTGCATATTTTGAATTAACTCTATAAGCTCGATCCACATCCCAATTCATAAAGTCAACACCTCTCCCAAGAAATTCTCCCAACAGTTTAGTCACAACATCTCTCAAGTCTTCTTGGTCCACTTCTTCCAGATTTTGAAACCTAAGGAAATAAGACATTTTATCCATCTGTAGTCCAAGCACAGCATTGCCTGTCGCCTCCTCTCTTTCTGCACTGCCCGCATCTCACCCTCCAGACCTTCCACTTTCTGCTTGTTTTCTGCTGAGACTTGTTGAGTGTCCTTTAAAATCCTTTTGGATAGTCACAATTTCTGCTCTTATTTCATCCAGTTTCTTGTCCATATTAGATAACTTTTCCAAAATTCTCCATTTCTCCAGCAGTTGGTCTCTGACCTTTGCCATTTAAAAAATTTTAAAATCCTCAGGCAAGCACAGTATCCTTGTAATTTCCTCCGGATCCACCAGGGGCACTCACAGGAGCAACGAGTCCAGAGTACAGTTAGTCAACCAGGAAGTCAAGGGAAGTGATGTCATCAAGATTCTCATAGTGAAGGCGGAAGCTGGACGCCACCATTGTTCCTCAGAGGAGGGGGCCTCAAACCTCCCCTCCTAAATTTCTCCATCACCTCTTCTCCAGAGCTCCACAAAACCGTAATCTTGTTATTTTAAGTTCTCCTCTCTCCAAAGTGATTCGTGCTCCTTCCAGTCGCAGGGAGAGAAACCCCCGCACTCCGGAGCACTCCACCACATTTGCCGATATCTCCTTCCCTTCTCCTTCCTCAATTCTTCTCCGTTCCCTGTTCGCCACCAGGCTGCTGCAATTATAAATCCAAAGCCCCGGTGTCACCGGGCACAGCGGCCCAGGCGACGACCAAAATAATGGCCGCGGCCTGAGGCCTCCGAACCCCTCCGAGCCTAGGACGCGCCAGCATCGGTCCCCCCAGTCCTGTATGTCGGCTGGGAGACCCCTGGCGAGCCGTCCGTGCGGCAGGTGTCCTTTTCGGAACACCTGGCCCCTGAGGGCCTCGGAGGCGGCCGGATTCGGACACTGGAGGCAGGAGAGGCACCTCCAGATGTCCGTTGCCGCCGGATACCGGAAGTCGTCTCCCTGGTTTTATATGCCCTGCTTTGCAGTTCAATATTATTGGAGAAGAAGCTACACAAGATTAGGTTAACAACTCTTAATGCTTTTTTAGCAATGCTGTTACGGTGAGCTCTGGCACTGAGATCCTTTGAGATGAGTACTTCAAGGTCTTTGACAAAGTGAGAGTTGTCTGTTAAGTCGTATCCATCCAGCTTGTATTTTGTGTTCTGATTTTTTTTGCCAATGTGTAAGACAGAGCATTTGTTGGTTGAGATTTGGAGTTGCTAATTGTTTGACCATTCTGACACATAGTCCAGGTCTTTTTGTAGAGTAGCAGCATTGTCGGTGGTGTTGAATAGTTTTACATCATCTGCAAAGAGGACACAGTTGCTTATAATATGATCACAAAGATCATTTATATAAAGTATAAAAAGTGTGGGTCCTAAAATGCTGCCTTGGGGGACACCGCTGTTAACAGGTGAAGGGTTAGATAAGGCATTCCCTATTTTGACTACTTGCTGCCTGTTTGATAGGAACGCAACTATCCACTTATGCAGGAATCTGGAAATGCCATAAGATTTTAGTTTTAGAAGTAACTTGTTGTGTACCACTCAATCGAAGGCTTTACAGAAGTCTATATAAATTGCATCTATTGATTTACCCTGGTTGAGTTTTGAAGTCCATATGTTTTTGCAGTGTAATAGTTGCAGATTGAAGATCATTTTTTTTCTAAAGCCAAATTGCTTGTTAGAGAGTAGGTTGTTAGTCCCTAAGCAGAGGGTAATGGATTGGTTTATGATTGATTCCTTGTCTTTGCAAGTGATACAAGATAATGAGATTGGTATAACAGCAGCAAGACTGTTGATTGGACAATACTGGAAGAAAGAAGAGGTACCTACAATAGAAGAATGGATACTGAAAGTCATTAATTTGGCTGAGATGGCTAAAATCTCAGCTTTTTTAATACGACAATACGCAGGAAAGATATTTAATTGAATGGAAAAAATGGATTGATTATCTACAAAACAGATATCAGATTAAGAAATATCAGATTGCCTTTGAATAATTAGGAAGTATTATTTTATGTAATGGGGAGGGGGTTGGGAGATGAAAGGATTTGGATGAGGTTAATTGGATTTGAAGGGAAAATTTTACTTTATGTTTGGTTTATGTATAACAATACCTTGTGATTGACCCGGGAAGCCGGGGGAGGAGGGGAAGGGGGTTTTCTGGGAGGGAGGGGAAAAAAAGGGGGGGGAAATGTTTTTGTTTTTTAAAACTTTTTCAATAAAAAAAAAAAGATAATGAGATTGGTCTGTAATTATCAACGAGGCTGGGGGTCACCCTTTCTGAATTTTTGAATTGATAGTTTTGAAGATAATTTTCTCTGATGATGTCCCCTTCAGATGTTATAGCTGCAAATCTAGACGTCCCAGCCAGTATGGGCTGACAGCTGGGAACTCTGGAACTTGTGATCCGAAAGCACTTGAAAGGCAACAAGTTGATCCAGTCTGACCAGGACTAAAGCTGTGATGACCAGGGGCACGGCATAGAGGCAACACAGTCAGATGATGACAGTTCCAGCCTCCCCTTTATTGCTCCAAATGTTCGTGGTAAGTCCCAGAGCACACATACCCACACACCTCCAGCAGCCTTTGGCTACAAATAGTCCAGCACAACGCTGTGAGCACAATGGCTGCAAAGCAAGAAATCCAGCTGGGCAAGGGAATAAGTCAATGAGTCCAGGAAGCAAAGGAACAAGGTAATTAATCCTGGAAGCCAGAAAAAAAGCAAGAACTCCAATGTCGGCAATGGCACACAACACTCCATGACTTCAATGTTGGTTTCCAACAAATGCCCCTCCCCACAGCGTCTCCTTAAGTCTCAGTCCCCAGGTGTGCCTTGTGAAGATGGGCGGGGCTCTCTCCTCCCGAGTAGTCGGGTCAGCCTGCACTGTTCTCACCTTCTCTCCACTCTCTGTACTTGAAGATCAGGAGGGGATAGTCCTTGCCCATCGCCTGAGCTCTATCTCTCATGTTCACTGCTTAGTCTCTCTTGGGACATCCTGCCCCCGTTCCTCCCTGCCTACAAGCCATCCAATCCTGGGAGGCCCTGGACTGACTCGGCCTGCTCCTCCCCATATTCCTCCAAAGCCAATGAAGCCACCCCCTCGATCTCTGTCGACTCGTCTTCCTCCACAGATTCAGACTCTGATGGGGATATGACAAAAGCTTTATTCTTCCAAGCTTTTGAGCTCGTGCTGGAGCCCATCCTCAGGGAACTTCTCTCTCTCCAGAACAAGCCCAAATACTTGGAAGAATAAAGTTTCAGTCCTGGTGACCGACTCAAACTGGAACCTGCAACATTATCCTGGTACGTTTGCCTTCATTCACAACAAGAGGAACTCATCCGGCAACAGTTATCCATCTGATTGGAATGGGTTTACTTAAGTAATAGGAAGTCGTGGGCTGAACTTGCAGGACCATGCTGCAGAGGGCTTGGCATCTCCAATGTTCAGTTAAACTTTTGAGAGCCAGTTTAGACCCCAATATATTTCCTGGCCTCTACAGCAAACTTGTGTAGAAAATATGATTCTCTCTCTACTCTACAGCATCTCCTACCATCAGCCTAAAATAACAAGACACGGGAAAAGTTTGAGCTTTTGATTTTGATTGACACTGGTCAGCTGTCTCTAAATTATGCATAAGTGCTTCGTCCAGAGAAGCCGAGACTCACTGCAAAGCTGAAATAATAGACTTTCTTAAAATAGTTTGAAGTGTTACCTTCATTTCATCGCCTCGGTTAGTGACTGTCAGGGTGGATTTGAAGGCTCAGTTTAGCATCTCTTCCTTATGACTTATCCTGGGCAAAATATTTCTGCTCTCTCTGAGGCCAGGAGCTATTAAATGCAAAAAGAAATGCAAGATTTTCTCAAATTACTGTGTTTTCTAAAACCAAAGGTGGGAAACTCATCCGCTATGCACTCCATTTTATTCAAATTACAAAGCTTTTTAAATGCTTTTATCATGTTTAGGACTATTTACTAATTAAAATAACCCATGTTTCATGGTGGTTGCTAAATATCCATATTTAAAATTCCGCTTGACATAATTCCAGAACCATCCCCAGCTGTGTCCAGCACTGCAGGTGTGATTCCTTCAGCTGAGTCAATTGGGTTTGAAGGACTGGACGCTAAACTAATCTAGGCATTTTTTAAAAAAACAAAGTCAGGTTGATTCCTACCTACCACAGGTGCAAATGCTGTCACTAGATTTGTACTGAATATGAAAAATAGCTATAGAGGAGCGGGAGGCATTTTGAATGGGCCATTTGACAAGTTGGGTTTCAATTGTCAGCTCGATTTGTAGAGTCATCCTGATTCAATGTCATTGGGATTGTCACCGTGAACTGATTTGAGGATTGACTTGGGTTTGATAAAAAGCATCTGTGCAGAGGGAAGTTTCAGAATGATTTGAAGGCATCCAATTCATTCTGACACATCAAGTAGACTTGAAATTTAGTTCAAAGGCAAAATGCAACTGAACCTCTTTCAAATACAGTTTTAGTCACAGCGTTCTCCATCTCTAGTATCTATCTGCCATCTGCGCGTGTGTGTATTTTAACATGCAAGTATAGTCACCACCCAATGTAATTATAAGATAACACACTCTTTCTCCTTTTACCCAGACAGGGTTTTTTTCTTTCTTTCTTTCTTTCTTTCTTTCTTTCTTTCTTTCTTTCTTTCTTTCTTTCTTTTCTTTCTTTCTCTTTCTTTCTTTCCTTCCTTCTTTTCTTCCTTTATTGTTTTTAGAAATAACTCAAGTGGCCAACTTGCCCAATAAACCCTCCTTCTCCTCCTGTTTTCCCCACAACAACAACCCTGTGAGGTGGCTGGGCTGACCGAGAGGGACTGATCCAAAGTCATCCAGCCAGCTTTCATGGCTAAGGCAAACTTGAACTCACAATCTCTTGCTTTCTACTTGGTGCTTTAGCCACTAGAGCAAACTAGCTTTTTTTCCCCCTCCCTCCTCTCTGTCTATGGATTAACACTTACATGAATGTACTGACCCTCCTTTCTTGCAAAGAGCTCATGCAAATTCCCTTCCCTTGATTGGGCTTGCAAGCCTTAAGCCCAGCCCTTCTGCTGATGTTTCAGTCCAGTTTTCCAGGAGCTTGGACAGAATTCCATGTTCCCCATTCTTAGCATGGCCAGGAACGCCCCAAGCATCATCTCCCAATGATGTTGCGTGAACAATGGGGCAGGTTCCTCTGAGCTGGATGGCCAGCACCATTCAGTCCTCTATGGGAGTTTTATTCACCAGCAATTTAGGTTGGATCTTTCACAAGCTGCTTCAGCATCGGATTGCCAAAACGGGTCAGCCATTCCTCTGCAGCTTCAATTTTGTTCTGTTCTGCTTCCCCTCTTGTCCCTTTTCCAGCTGAAAATTTAATTAGTGTTGGATTCTTTTTTTTTTTTCCAAGCCGGCCAATTATTAAGAAAGCTGTGTTCTTGCTTTGCAAGCCTTCCTTTTGCATTTCTGGCTCCATGGGTGGCCTTGCTGAATCTTCAGAACATGCCGTAGCTCTCAGTCTTTTCTCTCCCCAAACAAAAGTTCCCCAGGAGCAGAAAGTTTTGAAGAAAGAAAAGAATCACAGAGGCCAGAGAAGTTGGAAATGATAGAAATTCAAAGGACGTCACCGCGGACTTGAACGAAATTGAATCCGTTACCAGCAAATTGATGATTTTCAACTCTTTAGAGTTGAAGTTGTTTTCTGAATGCATGTAGGAATGAAGAAAATATTCAGGACTTAATTACCAATGGTGAGTTAAACATGAATTACTAATAGTGAATTAAACATTTATTTTGTTCAATAGAAAAATAAAAAAAGGAAACTAAGTTGCTTGATCCCATCTTTACTATTGAGCCAGTTTCTTGGCAACAACCCAAAAGTGGTTTTTTTCATTGTCTATTTTTGGGACGCTTGATTTCCAAATCTCAGGTACTGTTCTGGGACTTCCTGGTCTCCCCTCCAAATAGTAACCAAGTGTGACATTGCTGAACTTTTCTTGAGATTAGCCAAGAGGTCTCAACTCCTGCTTAGAACTTCTCTGGATCTACAGGAATCATATGCTGGCTGGTCTTGCAAAGCTGAGCTTAGTTATTTCCCACCAAGTATTTATTCTCTGAGTGCCTCAAGAAAAAAAAATATCTCAGAGCTTAAAAGAAGGTCTGGTTCAGGCAATGATTATCTTAGCATAAGTGAGCTATCCATATCAGAATGAAAATGGGGACAGATCAATTAAAAGATAAGGCTATGAAGAAAACAGAAGTTGGAGAATGTTTGATTGGCTTGGAATTTATGAATTGAGCTGCTGTTTTCAGTATTCTGCATTGCACTGATTCTTTGCCATTTGCTCAAACTGAGTGCAATCAAATATGGGAATAAATAAATTGGGCCCAAAGAGAGAATGAGGAAGAGGAGGGGAAGGAGGAAAGGAGGGAAGGAGGGAAAGAAGGAAGGACAGGAACAGGGAGAAGGGAGAACGGGAGTAGAAGAGGAATTTTGCTTTTGGAGCTATAAGATAACTTCAGTCCATTCCTTTGTTTCATTTTCAGTACCAGGGAGAGTGCAGCATTTGGGGTAGATTTAATCGAGTTTGGCAAAAACAAGGCAAACAAATCTGCTAAAAAATTTTTTATGGCAGCTTAGGGAGAAACTAAAAAAAAAAACCATACTATTCAAAAGCAACACAGCAGCAGCTTTATTGACTCCAGTGTTAGAAAATTCACCACCAAGTGGATTAGCAGATACCTGGAGCTGTTATAAAATCAGCCAGGAATTGGTTGCAGGAATTTATTTTCACTACTCTTCTAGTGAAAATATATTGAAATAAAGTGCATTGTTTCCTCTCCTGAAAATAAATTTTTAAAATGTTTTTCCTCTGTAGGAAAGAGGCTAACAAGCGGAGACGTTTTAAGCTGCAGTCTCAAAATGATGAAATTCCAGAGTAGAAGCCTCCATCAGGACATAAACTTGCCATACAAGTTATGACAAAGTCATGTCTTAAAAGTCATTCTGGAATTATATTTGCATGAGTTTGAAGGGGTTTATCATGATCCCCAAAAGTTTTTTTCAGGAAGCAAAACCTCCATGATACCATGAATTATGTCACTTGCATTAGTTGTGCGTAACACTATTTACCTCTTCACCCCATGGTGGATAGTTAGTTAGACCTCGGTTTCACCATAACAACGTAAGTAGAACCCAGATTAACCATCCCTGGCTGATGTTGGCCTAGTCCTTCTCCATCAAGACCAGCCCACCCTCTCTCTGGATCACTGAACCCATTGTCAGCCTCTTCCTAGAAGGTGAGAAGGTGTGCCTGACATTCATTTCATCCAGAGTTTGGAAGTGTGTGGGGAATCTTGAAATATTACATTTTATCGGATCAGTACTCAGTTTTGCTTCAAATGAAAAAAAATATATTCATGTGTCTTACCATTTCAAATATTTTACCTCTAATGATGATCCTGGCATTGTGACCACCTTCCTATACGGAATGGTTGACTGACAAGCTATGTTTGAGACACGCTGACAAGCTGCTCTGTTTCCCCCAAAGTTGCATTTTCTAAAAGCAACTGGATTTTGTTTTTCCCTGAAGACATTTTGCTTCTCTTCCAAGGAGCTTCTTCAGTTCTGACAGTTTTGAAGTTAGAGCTGAAGAAGCATCTTGGATGAGAAGTGAAACATCTTCAAAGAAAAACAAGAAAGTCCAGTTACCTCTTGAAAAATCACCTTTGGGGCAACTATGACTGAGAATCTCCATAAAAATTTGGTCTATGCTTCCTTATCTATTTGTTGGTTATTTGCATGTTTGTTTGTTCGTTTTTGTTTTCTTTACTATCTTCAAAAACCACTAAGAACCTGTCGGGTGAATTCTCTTTCTGGAACACAATATGATGATGGCAATTAAACATAAATATATAAAAATGATATTAAGAACTTAGAATTGCTGCCTGAGCAGAGTCCCCTGGAAAGGCCCAGGGGCCTAGAGATTGTTTGCTCTGATAATTCAAAAACAGTTTCCCGAAATTAAAATGATCTTTGACGCGAACAGTTGGATCAAAACAGCTTACAAAATGTACCATTATGCCTTCCTCAATTTAGTTTGCTTTATGGGGGACAGAAGCTGCAGATCATAAAATAAACCGTATGCAGCGATACCTAGCAGACTCCTTCTGAAACAACAGCCATCACATTTGCATGAAGTTTCAGAAGCTTTGCAAAACCACCTAATTATTGTACAAAGTTCAGTAATACCGCAATATGGGAGCCATACAAAGCCCTGTTAAGGGAGGTGTTCCAAATTGCCATGCTATTTTTCTCTAATTTAAATAAACATAATTATTCTCCAGGGCAGGAAATTTTTGCTCCTTTTTGAAAAATAAAAACTGGAACAGAATTTACCATTTGTGTTTGTGTGTACACAGGAATTGTTATTTTGACCTATAATGACATATGTCAAAGATATAAAAATCTCAAACTGGGACATCACCAGAACTCAGTTGATATGCTGATCAAAATTCAGCCATATATTTATTGAATTTAATTTATGGGAACATAAAGGGGGTTAGGCTACCTTTTAAGATATTTTTTTATTATTATTCGCATTTATACCCTGCCCTTTTCCGAAGACTCAGGGCGGCTTACACTATGTTAGCAATAGTCTTCATCCTATTTGTATATTTATATACAAAGTCAACTTATTTCCCCCAACAATCTGGGTCCTCATTTTACCTACCTTATAAAGGATGGAAGGCTGAGTCAACCTTGGGCCTGGTGGGACTAGAACCTGCAGTAATTGCAAGCAGCTGCTGTTAATAACAGACTGCATTAGTCTGTTGAGCCACCAGAGGCCTCAAGAGGCCTACTGGGAACCCTTCCCAAGGTGGCTCAGTAGAAAAAAGATTAATATTTTGACCACTGAATATTTAAGTCAATAAAACAGACTTCCCACTTCAAGAACCAAAAATGGTTGGAGTCAGGAATGTTGTCCGGAGTAAAATTCGATAAGGGAAGAATGGAGAACAGGTCACTTGGGAGTTTTTCTGGAGATCTAAAGTAATGTAAGTCTAAAATGTGGGATAATTTCAGAAGCCCAACTTTTCCCGTCTTGAGAAAAGAGGATCTCATAACATCTTTTTAAAATGTTCGTATCTGGCTGATAAATGAAATACTATCTGGGAGAAGCCATGCGAGAATTTAAGGAACACAATAATTCATCTGAGGCCTCAGGCCACAAGCTATCAATATTTGTGGCCGAAACGAGGGATGAATGTGGTGGATCTTGAAATACAGTTGACTGAGAAGACGTTTCTCAGTTATTTGTTCAAAAATTGTAACAACGTAACAGAGTTGGAAGAGACTTTGGAGGTCTTCTAGTCCAACCCCTTGCTCAAGCAGGAGACCCTATCATGCTAGACAAATGGCTGTCCAATTTCATTTTAAAAATCCCCAATGATGAACTTATTCCACTGGTTGATTGTCCTCATTGTCAGGTAAATTCCTCCTTAGTTCCAGGTTGCTTCTCTCCTTGATGAGTTTCCACCCGTTGCTTCTTGTCCTGCCTTCTGGTGCTTTGGAGAAGAGGTTGACCCTCCTCTTCTTATCTGAAGAATTTGGGAAGGTGGCAGCTCTTGACAAATGAGCTTCAAAATTCAGTCCCTCTTGGAAATTACTCCCTAATTCTGCCTCCAGGGAAAGGAAATTCAATTTTAATACAATTGGCTACGCTCTGATTTTCTGCATGAAAACCATCTTGGCACAATAGTGAAAGTGCTGGATTAGAAATTGCAGATTGCTATGAGGAATAGATCGGCTTATTACAGGGTAGAAACCAGAGAATCCCAGAGCTGTGATCTAAAGTGGAAAAGATCCCTGCCAGAAATCCACTTTTGCATTCTCATGCTTCTTTCCAGAATCACTTTATGAAATTTACCCTAAAACAGACAATGGCAACTTTTAAGGCTGAGTTATTTTCTACATCCTTCCAAATGAAAACTATCAAATAGTAATAATCAGGGCACACCGCTTTGTCTTTTAAGAAGCTGCTCTGTTTCAAGATAGGTAGTCCTCGGTTTAAGACCACGATTGAGCCCAAAACCTCTGTGGCTAAGTGAGACAGTTGTTAAGTGAGTTTTGCCCCATTTTACAGCCTTTCTTGCCACAGTTGTTAAGGGAAACTCTGCAGGCGTTAAGTAAGTCCCACGGTTGTTAGGTGAATCCGGCTGCCCTGTTGACTTTGCTTGTCAGAAGGTCGCAAAAGGGGATCACGTGAGCCCAGGGACACTGCGACCGTCATAAATACGAACCAAGCTTCTGAATTTTGATCAAGTTAGTCTCTAACAAAAATAACAAATAAATGTTGTGGTCCGCCAGCAGCCTGTGATGGAGCTGGCAACGGAGTCGGACAGCGATGAGGCTGAGGAAGAACAGGGGCCTGTCCTGGAGGCTGGGGAAGGCCCGGATGAGGACTCTGCATCGGAGGCTGAGGTGGGGCCAAGGCCATCGGGGAGTGAGGTGCAGACTCCAGAGCCTCCAGAGGCTGACAGTAGTGAGGCAGCGGAACAGGAGGAGCCTGTTCCTAGTGCATGCATGAGAAGAGCTGCCAGAAGGCAAGAGCAGCTGAAGAAAAAAGGACAACTTGAGAGTAAGGCCAGGAAATGATTGGCCCCTCCCATAAGGCTTAAAAGACCAGCAACGGCATTTGGACTCTTTGACGGAAAACAACGTTGATAGCTTTGTCTTGCTGCATTTGTTTTGTATGGGCGTCTTCTGAACTTTTCCCAAGAAAGGCCTAATTGGACCAAGTTTGGTGATAGGACTGAGGAATTGTGTTGGGAGGAATTTGCTTTAATTTGGTTGGACTACCCTGAGAATAGAATAGAATAGAATAGAATAGAATAGAATAGAATAGAATAGAATAGAATAGAATAGAATAGAATAGAATAGAATAGAATAGAATAGAATTTTATTGGCCAAGTGTGATTGGACACACAAGGAATTTGTCTTGGTGAATTAATTCTTAGCTGTTGAAGTAATTCTTAACTGTTCGAATAAAGTAGGTTTGTTTTTACACTGACTGAGTTTCCTACTATCTACTTGGGTCTGGGTCACAACAATAAGAAAATAAGAAAAAAGAAAGAAAGAAAGAATCAGTAACACCTCTTAAGACTAATAACTTTGTTTTAGGGCATCGGCTCTTGTGAGTTTCATGGCATTTCTTGATGACGAGTGGTTTGAAAATTGCATCCTTGTTATTCTCTTCATTCAGAGAACAGAAGTCATAAAGGGAAAGAGCTGAGTGCAGCTGAGGAACAAATGAGTATTGAGGGAGAAGGTTTCCCTCCTTTAATTCTTCTGTCTTTCTTGGAAGATTACTGGCAGGGCACACCCTGAGCTAATGAAAACGATTTTAAAAAGATTATGAGTAAAGAGGCATCAGCTCCAATCCTAAATGGCTGCTTAGAACCGGGCTGATGTAATTTATTTTTTCTTCCTGGGAATCCTATTCTACTAAATAGCAGTACCGAGAGAGTCGGAAAAAAGAGACACATTTGCATCCATAAACCGTAATTATGCACATCATGTTCCATTGAAAAGAAATCAATAGGCATTAATACTTCATGATTGCTGAACTCCCAATATTTTTAATGTGGCTTAGTCAAAGCCTCTGGGGTTATTTATTTTTTTTCACCCTTTTCTGGCTGGACAAACCATTTAATATATATATATATATATTAGCTTATCTGAGCAAAGTAGAGAATTGTCTATGGAGATTCTCTGTCATTCAGGTCATGGCTGTCCCAAAGGTACTTTTTCGAGAGGCAACGGGACTTTCTGGTTTCTCGTTGAAGATGTTTCGCTCCTCATCCAAGAAGCTTCTTCAGCTCTGAAGTTCTTGTTGAACTGGAGTGAGGTTTTTCAGGGCTGCAGCTTTAATTATAGGTGTGAAGCTGTCCAACCTGTGCAATTGTAATGATGAGAATCACTGCAGGTTTTAAGAAGAAATTGGACTGCCGTTTGTTCAGAATGGTGTCGTCTCCTGCTTGAGAAGGGGGTTGGAGTAGAAGATCTCCAAGGCCCTTCCAACACGGTTATTTGGTTATCTTTCTTGTTCTTATTTAGTGACAGTGAGAAAATATGAATATTTTGGGTTGGTTCTACTGTACTGAATATGTGGTTCACTCATATTGGACCAAGACAGATAAACGAGAACATCCCAAAAAACTTAGACAATGGATGCTCAAGACTTTAGAGTCCAAATTTCTACCTGCTTCCTTCACCCACTAGTGCAACAACGTTGTTTCATTCTCTTTCATTCAAGCAAACAACCTTGTTTCGTTCTCTATTGATGCCGAAGTGACAATCATTACAATAATTTTCTACTCTCTGTGTGTCATCACCCCCACAATTTCAACCATTTTGACAAGCTCCCCTTATTCTTGGAGAATATCGCACTGCGTTCCCAGGCAAAGAACTAGTGATTATTTGGTGAGCAAAGAAAAAATTCTCCCTGCCTTGTGTTTAATGCTACGCAGAGAAGAGAAATTCATTTCTTGTGCTCTCTGTGCAGGGTAGCTGTGTTTAAATTGATTTTGCCAGCTTGGTATCCAGCAGAGAGGAGTCTAATCTCAGGTCTCAAAGGAACAGGGCAGGAATTTCAAAAAAGGAAAGGGCTGAGCTGATGTCTCATTCTTTGTATCTGGTACACCAGATAAATGGATGAAATGTCATTCGTTCTGCAACAGAGTCTGCATATGATCCAGTAACGGAATAACAGAGTTGGAAGGGACCTTGGAGGTCTTCTAGTCCAACCCCTGCTCGAGCAGGAGACCCTAGACCCGTGATGGCGAGCCCATGGCGCTCATGCCAGAGGTGGCACACAGAGCCCTCTCTGTGGCACGCGAGCCATCGCCCCAGTTCAGCCCTGCTGCGCATGCGCGCATGACTCCCACCGGCCAGCTGGTCTTTGGATCTTTGCAGTGGATGCACAGGGGTGGGGCACATGTGTGGGGCTACACACGCATGCAGGGGGTGGGGCACATGCACAGGGGGGTGGGGCACATGTGGGGCCACGCACATAAGTGCAGGGGCAGAGCACATGCACACGGGCCGCACGCATATTGCGTGTTAGAGATTCGGGCGTGTATGCATTCGCATGCTTTGGGCACTCGGTCCAGGAAAGATTAGCCATTACTGCCCTAGACCTTTTCAGACAAATGGGTGTCCAATCGCTTCTTAAAACCCTCCAGTGTTGGAGCACCCTAACTTCGGGTGGCAAGTTGTTCCACTGGTTAATTGTCCTCACTGTTAGGAAGTTCCTCCTTAGTTCTAGGTTGCTTCTCTCCTTGATTAGTCTCCATCTGTTCCTTCTTGTCCTGTTGTTGCCAAAAATAATCATTCCTCTGCTGCCATTTTCATGAAAATAATTATTTTTAAAAAATCTTTTAAATATATTTGGTCTTTGCAAAAGTGTACTTTGGGACTGCCCGAAGGAGTTCTGGATAAGTTTATGCTCCTGGAATCTCCCAAGTCCCTTTTTGCAGACAAAGTCCAAGCATCGCAGACCCTCTGAAATGCCCATGGAATTATCTGTACAATATTCCAGTCTCAGACTAATACCTATTCTTTGCTTGCAGTTTGGAAAGATCACACTGAGGCCCTTGATAGCAACAACAAAGTCCAGTGGTACCTTGGTGCTCAACTGCTTTGAAACTCATTAAATTCGGTACTCAATGCATTTTGATCCAAAAATTTGTCCTGGTACTTATTGTTTGTTTGGTACTCAACACTCAAACTAGAACTAGGTATTCAGCTGCCTTGTGACTCACTATGTTATTCCTTATGGGGAAGAAGATTATTTGGTACTCATCATTTTTTGATACTCACCACCCCTCCTGGAACCAATTAATGATGAGTAGGAAGATAAAGTTCTCCAATGTTCTCAGACATGTATACTGAAATGTTGGTAGTACGCACACATTTATACAGCGATTCCAACATCAAATTTTAGAACAACTTGGTAGTTTTTGTGTGTTTTAATATTCATTGTGACTGGTTTAGGATTGCGAGAGAGGTGGCTCAAATGTTCATAAGTGAATATAGATGAATAAATGATTACCCATTTAAACGATAGCAACAAAGCATTAATAGCATTCCTATCCAATCATCTTTTCCACTATTTTTAAATACAGTTCCATGGACATCCAGCCAACTGTGAGAGCTGACCTCTTGGAGAATTGCAGAATCGAAGATGAAGAAAAGCCTGTGGATTTTACCTACTCCTCGTGACACAATAGCAGGATTAACATTTTCTCTGGAGCAATTTTCTACAGTATATTTAACATAATAATTAGCTGAGCTAACTTTGGGTTTAGTGAGAAGTAATTCATTCTCCGGCATTCAGGAGGGAATACACAAAAGTCGCATTTGCTGTGGAAAATCTTTTCTTTTTAGAAGCACCAGATGCTCTCATTTCCCAGAGATGCTAATGACATAAAATAAACTTGCAAAATATTAGCCATACCTACAGATAGTCCTCAACTGATTGCTTAGTGGCCATTCAAAGTTATGACCGAGCTGAAAAAGAGGACTTATGAGTCAGATTCAGAGTTCTAAAGGGTGGCCGTCTTTGCAGTCATGTGACCGAACTTCAAGTCCACACAGATGTATTTATGGGTTTTTGCGGCATCTTGTGGTCACATGACATCATAGGATGAGTTTGCCCCAAACCAGCACTTGCTTCCAATTTTCAGCAAAACCAGGCCCACAGGGTAGCTCCATTCAATCGTATGTCGAGGATTAACTGTATGCAAGCAGGAGTATCCAGACGAGAGGGTCAAAAAAAGTCAAGATCATGCTCTCGTGATCCAAGCTCCGCCCCCTTTTTAGTGTATCTTATGAAGCATGTAAAAATGGAGGTGGGGCTTCATATGGGGCTGTTGCCTCCATCTTGATTTTTTTTAATCCATCCCCCCCCCCCCCAGGGGCATCGTCCTATAGGGCAAAATCCAACATTGCACGCCCTTCATTTCTGTTGGTGCAGCAATATTTTTTCCATCATTTATATTTGTTTTGAGTGAAATGAGGAAATGATCCCTTTCCTGTTTCTATTTATGAAAGCCGGCCTGTCAACAGGAAGGACTAAATTAATACAAACCATAATGAACTGCTTTATATTTATTACATATTAGGAATAAATAATCCCTAATGAAGTCAGCTAACTAAAGGCTGTCAGCTGAACTAGAAAATTCAGATTTCCCATTTCTTAGTAACCAAAAAGGGACTAGACTTTCGTCCTACCTACCATATTTTTTGGAGTATAAGACACATTTTTCTTGCCCTAAAAGAGGATGGAAATGTTGGTGTATCTTATACACCGAATACAGCCATTTTTGGCCTCCTGAAGCCCTGCCCCGCATATCCCATTTTTGCGAAAAACGGGGCATGCAGAACAGTGGTGGGATTCAAGTAATTTACAGCTGGTTCTCTGCCTTAATGATTTCCTCCAACAACCAGTTTGCCAAACTGCTCAGAAAGTTAACAACTGGTTCTCCCGAAGTGGTGTGAACAGGCTGAATCCCACCACAGGAGAGTACTCCTGTGGGCCGGAGAGGGCAAAAAAAATTTTTTTTCTTGCTTACCTCTTCAAAATCTTGGTGTGCCTTATAGTCCGAAAAATACGGTACCGTTTGTTCTCAAGCAGACTCAGAAGGTTGGATAACTTGATCTACTGCAGAGAATCAAAGAGTTATACATACAAGAAGTTCTCCATCTGATTACATTGAGGATTCCACCCCCTCTTCCATATGTTAGTTCCAAAGTTTGAATCTTGACTGACCCCCACCCAGATTTTTGAGCCAGTGGCCAAGGGTCGTACCGTGTCTTAGACAGCCTTCTCTGATATTCATCTTCAACCTTCATAAAGAAGCATCAAGAGAAAAAGATGTTTAAGAAAAATAAATAAGACCAATGTTACAAATCAACTATTCTCTGATAGGACAAAAACCTAGTGCTTTCAAAAGGAGGAGGAAATTGCACTCATCAAAAATTGCCAAGACTCACTCAAGCTTAACAAAAGAAAGAATAAAACAGGAATGAGTGTAATATATTCAAGATTTCAAAAGAACTTTCATAAAGACTCTGTTAACACAACTCCGTAACCATGGAAGGCTTGTCGGATTGAAACTGACTGAGGAAGGAAATATGGGTACTTAGAAAAAGGAATATCCACTTCTTCACCACAAAGGAGGTTAAGATCAGACCACTGATGGAAGGACTGGTCCTTAAAAGCGATGCTGTTTCCAGTTGGCTAACTCCTGTGAACTAAATCAAATGCAAGCATTATGGAAATCAGTTGCTTGTCTTGGAATGAAAGCCGTTGACGTCATGCTCAAAAAGGCTTGAATGAATTAGGAAGTTCATCTTCCCTTCCCTTGAAGGCAACAGAGTAGTTAAATTTACTCTCTGCCTACCACTCTGCCTGCTCTTGGTTTAAGAGATGGTGAATCTGAGGTACATTCAATTTTGCAGCTACTAAGATTGTTGGACGAGCAGGGACAAAAACAGCCAGGGAAGTGATTAAACCCTGGGAAACAGCCCCCTGATCAGACAGTCAACAGAAGTGATGATTTATCACCAGCTTATCAAATACTCAGGAGGTGAGGGCTTGGCAACCAAAGGAAACAACAACCAACGACTTGATAGGCAGCTATCAACATTCCAGTCAACATCTAAAACACCACATACAAGAGGTGCCCTATAAAAACCACACACATAATAACCCAAAGCACACAATCTGCTAGAGAGAAGTTCCCTGAGGATGGGCTCCAGCACGAGCCCAAAAGCTCGGGAGACAAAACCTCTGGTCCCACTGACCAACCCAGATTGGATCCTGCAGGTATTTTCCTTCTCATTGCACCCATAATCTTAGCGATTCTGCTGTCACCCTCCATGTGGGTAAGTTTATGGAAGCCTGGCACTCCACAAGCAAATCCATCAACAATACGTTGACCTACAACCAGCCTTCGAACCCCTCAGAATTCAAATCAACCACAAAGCCAACCAGCAACAGCACCGACCCTCAACCAACCCAGCAACCTTCCCAACCAGCATTTCAGCTCCCAATGACCCTCACAGTGAAGTGACCTCCCCACCACAAGACCTACTGACCCCACAAAGCCCTTAGAAACAGAAGAACACCAACACTGACATTCCCCAAACTCGCCTGAAGATGTTACCCAGCCTGGTAATGAAACGTTCGGAAACCAACTCACGAGCTCCAAGAACAAACCTCTACCCTCATCCACCCGAACTACAGATATTTGCCACCTTGCAAACTTAGTGATTCCTCCCAGTTGGATGTAGTTAGCTAGGCTTTGCTTACCCTGTAGTTTCCTCGAAAAGTATTTCCAGTAAATAAATCTCCTTTCTGTTGTATTTATCAAACCTTCTTCCTTTGATTCTTACGGCGGTTTCTTTAGGGCAATCTTTACTGTTATGCATTTCCCACTCCCGAGAGTATAAAAGCAAGATTACTCACAGTCAAGTTACTCGCTTTGAATCTGCGCTTTCAAAAAGATTAAAGTGCTTAAAAATAATTTGGTGTCCACTTTTCTTTTCTTTTCTTTTTTATCATACTCTGGATCTCCCCTCCACCTTCCCTTTCTTGTCTGTTCTCTGATATAAGATTTCGGCGATTGGAAACTGAGATCAAAGTCCTGGCCGCAGGCTGACCAGAAGAAGAGGACGTAGAGCTAAAGGGAAAAGAAGGGAAAAGCCCCCCCACCCACCCCTGTCCTTGGAAGGATAACATCTGCAAAAAAAATTTTTTGTTTATTGTTATTATTTTTGCTAGTCCTCTTTGAACAAACGCAGCCGCCTCAATTACCACAGATGTTAAAAGGAGCCCTCGAAACATAAAAGATATAAGAAATTGAACAGATGTACGAAGAACACTTAATTTATGTGCCATAAGATGAATTACTACTTTTACTTATCAGAGAATTATTGTAGTACGGCGGCAACACAGAAGTGACTCTTCGACAGCACATTTCTCTAGACAGCAGAATCAATGCATGGAGAGAGAGAATTTTCTGGGAAAAAAATATGGAGTGTAGCTTTAGTAGAGAGCCAGTTTGATGTCATGTTTAAGGCACCAGGTTAGGAACTGGGAGACTCTGAGTTCTAGTCCTGCCATAGGCACAAAGGTGACTTTTTTACACTTCTCACTCATCTCTTTTTTTTTCTATCTTTCTCTCTATTGTTCTCTCTATTTGTTTTTGTTATCTTTTATCTTTACGCTTTTTAAAAAATAATAATAATGAAGTTTTATACATCTGCATACATACATACATACATGAGAAATACAGAGCTAGCTGGAGTCCAACGACAGAGCAAGTGAGTTGGGTTTTCAAACTCAGATAGGAAGATGGAATCAATCTATACATGAGATTTTGGCCGTGAACAAATAGGAAATTTGTTTAGCTGGCCTGGGATCCTGCCAGTATCAGGGTTCCAAGTAATAGACCCATAGAAAGCAAAACTCCAAGGCAGGTAGATTTCTCAAAGAACAGCTTTATCAGATATATCGTATTGGCACAGATCTGGCGAAAACCGACTCTGAAGGTTCCCACGGTTTTCACCTAATTAAAAGTAAAAGTTTGTCACTTTCTCATAACAATCAGTCACATGATCCAATCATGGCACTGTCTGGTTACCTGGTGACATCGCTTCTCCTTCCTCTCATTCCAGGTGTGGGAATGTCCTTAGTTCCCAAGAGAAAGTATTTTGTTTTGGCTACAAAATCCCAGCTGTCTAAAAATCCCCCCTCCCCCTCCCTCAGCTGCAGTGTGGTTGACAGCCATAAATTTTGGCCTCCTTGCCAATAAGCCCAGCATGTGGTCAGAGAAGCCCCTTCCCGTCAGCATTCATCTCTGCTTCTTGATTCCCACTGAGCCCAGTGGTCTTGTCATACTTTAATATATTGTGGTTTCTCTATTAAAAAAAATAATCCAGTTTATTGAAAGGGGCCCTGAGGCTTTTAAGAAGAAACACAGATAATATTGGAAAGAAGCCTTAGAAGTTAAACTGTGTGCCAGGAATTAAAAAGAGAGAACGCTCCAAATTCAGTTGGACTCTTTTGCTTTCTTCTCTGCTGACAAGCAAAAACTAGAGATATGAGCACTTAGAGCTTTGTGGCCAATGCTACTGTCATCTAATTGTGATTTTTGTGTACTGAAGTTTTCTTAGATGCATAGTGTTGAAGGGATCCTTAGGTTCATCAAGTCCAATTCCTTCACACTGCAGGATTGTCTCCTCCTCCTCCTCCTCCTCCTCCTCCTCCTCCTCCTCCTCCTCCTCCTCCTCCTCCTCCTCCTCCTCCTCCTCCTCCTCTTAAAAATATCACCGGCACAGCAAACCTCCATCCCAGGCTGAAGGAAATCAGCAACTGGCAGATGATCTGCAGGTTTGAAAGGAAACTACAGCCACCTATCTCTACAACTACCATCTCAGACACACCAACAACAGCCAAGCCTCCTACAACTGGCCCCATCCCATTGGGTTCACAACCCCTAGTGATCACAGAAAAGGAAGTGCAAGACCTATTTCACAGACAAAAGCCAGGAAAAGCTCCAGGCCCAGACAAGATAACTCCTTCTTGCTTAAAAGTCTGTGCTGACCAATTGGCCCCCATCTTCACCTGTATCTTCAATAAATCACATGTGCCATGTTCCTTCTTGCTTCAAACGCTCTACCATCATCCCAGTGCCGAAGAAGCCCACCATCAAGGAACTGAATGACTACAGACCAGTTGCTTTAACATTTGTAGTCATGAAAACCTTTGAAAGGCTAGTGCTTTCCTACTTAAAAACCATCACGGATCCATTGTTAGACCCCTTGCAATTTGCATACCGAGCAAATAGATCAACAGATGATGCTGTTAATATGGTTCTGCACTACATCCTACAACATCTTGAATCTCCAAAGACCTATGCAAGGATCCTCTTTGTAGATTTTACTTCAGCATTCAATACCATCATTCCAGACACTTTTCTAACTACTGTAAGCTAAACCAGCTACAGGTACCTGAACAGACTTGTAAGTGGATCACAAGCTTCCTAACAAACAGGAAGCAGCGGGTGAAGCTAAACAGAATCACATCAGATACCTGTACAATCAGCACAGGACCCCACCCCCCCAAGGCTGTGTGCTCTCCCCACTTCTCTTCTCTCTGTATACCAATGACAGCATCTCTAATGATCCATCTGTTAAGCTACTGAAGTTTGCAGATGACACAACAATGATCGGTCTCATTCGAGACAATGATGAATCCGCATACAGACGGGAGGTTGAATGACTAGCCTCGTGGTGCGACCAGAACAATCTGGAACTGAACACACTCAAAACCGTAGAAATGATGGACTTTAGGAGAAACCCTTCCATATTTCCACCTCTCACAATACTAGACAACACAGTATCAACAGTAGAAACCTTCAAATTTCTAGGTTCTACCATATTGCAAGATCTAAAATGGACAGCTAACATCAAAAACATCATCAAAAAAGGACAACAAAAAATGTTCTTTCTGTGCCATCTCAGAAAGCTCAAACTGCCCAAGGTGCTGCTGATCCAGTTCTATAAAGGAATTATTGAATCTGTCATCTGCACCTCTATAACTGTCTGGTTTGGCTCTGCAACCCAACAAGACAGACACAGACTTCAGAGGATAATTAGAACTGCAGAAAAAATAATGGCTACCAACCTGCCTTCCATTGAGGACCTGTATACTGCACACTATAGAGCACTGCACACCAGAACAACTAGACACAAGAACAGTTTTTTCCCGAACGCCATCACTCTGCTAAACAAATAAATCCCTCAACACTGTCAAACTCTTCACTAAGTCTGCACTACTATTAATCTTCTCATCATTCCCATCACCCATCTCCTTCCACTTATGACTGTAACTTTGTTGCTTGTATCCTTACAATTTATACTGATATTGATTGTTTCCTGATTGCTTATTTGTAGCCTATGACTATCATTAAGTGTTGTAAGTGTTGTACCTTGACGAAGGTATCTTTTCCTTTATGTACACTGAGAGCATCTGCACCAAGACAAATTCCTTGTGTGTCCAATCACACTTGGCCAATACAAATTCTATTCTATTCTATTCCTTGTCCTCCTTGTCCTTCTCTTCTTCCTCCATCATTTTATACCTGTTACAATATCATTTTGCATTCTTAAGTTTGTACTATATATTTTCAGCTGATTGATACATCACAGAAAGAGTGTCCATTACATGGTCATTTGGAAGCTGAAGAAATGGATATAACTAAAGAAATTCCCTGGGCTTCAGTAAATGATATTGTCTCACAAGTTCTGGAAAGTAAAATTCCCATTTCCAAAGTTGTGCTCCTCACAATTCATTTACTGCAACTCATCTACTCCACCGGTTATGGGGTTAACCACCAGAGTAACCCTGGTTATGTAAGCAGAGAGGTGGGACATAAATCAAGTTAATAGATAGTGCTAGAAGCTTTATAAGGGATGGAGTTTTGCCAGCATTTTTATCAGCAAAAGAAGGTATCATAGAATCTAAAGCTATTGAGACTTCATCCTAAGTTTAAGTGCCAACAGCTAACGTAGATATCATCAGCAAACCAGAGTCACTGTTTGCATTTTTCAATTTCATTCTAGAGATAGTTCTCCAGATAAAGTGGATGGATAAAAGATAGTACTGTACTGTACTGTATTCTGAAATTGCTCTTTGTGTGTGTGTGTGTGTGTGCATGAATCAGAGTTCCCTTTGTTCATAAAAGAAACCAATTAAAGTCTTGTATTGGATAACAAAAGGAAGTTCAAGTATCAAAGATTTGAAATTACTGGGAAGATCATCAACGTTTCCAGAAAATATGGAACATCCCCACTCTCACAGACTGCCTACTTGTGTTGAACTTCAAACTCCATAGTTCCCAACCAGCACGTTCATTAGTCAGTAGCTAGGAATTAGAGTTGAGGACAGCTGGTGGGCACCAAGGTTGGCCATATTAACCTAGTTACTAGGAAAAACATTTTATTACAAGGCATCAGCTTACATGAACTACAATGGACTTCACCATGGGAAGCAATTTTTGCAATTCTCCAACCTTCAAGTCAGCATCCAGGAGGGCTGTAGACAGTGGTGGAATTCAGATTTTTTTACTACCGGTTCTGTGGGCATGGTGTGGCTTGGTGGGTGTGGCAGGGGAAGAATATTGCAAAATTCCCATTCCCTCCCCACTCTTGGGGGAAGGATATTGTAAAATCTCCATTCCCACCCCACTCTGGGGCTAGCCAGAGGTGGTATTTGCCGGTTCTCCGAACAACTCAAAATTTCTGCTACCGGTTCTCCAGAACCTGTCAGAACCTGCTGAATTTCACCGCTGGCTGTAGAATATACCATAAATTCATGTAGCCAGTAGTTACAATGGAGAACAATGTTTTGTTTTTTTTCCCATCCTGAAACAGCCACAACGCAAATATCCATCTATTCTCAGGAAGATTCTCCACTGATGGAGTCTTGCTTTTAGCGATACAATAAAGAACAGGTTCGAGAATAAAATTGAGTAGGCTTTTAACCTTCTGAATTATCTCAGTCTTTCTTCAGCCTTCAGAAAGGCAGCAAAAGCACTAAATTCTCATCTCCAGGGACCGCTATGTAAGCTGCAGAGCCAACGTTCCCCTTAAGCCAGATAGCAGTAACCCAAGTACTCCTCAGAGGCGTATTTCTTACACGTTGCTTAATAGAGACTGAGCTTTAGTGAACTCAGAAGGCAAATCCTTTCTTGGCCGGTTGGTGATGTCAAATTGTTTGAAATCCTTCCAGTCCAAAGTCCCTTTTTTCCCATATTTTTGAGAATTGGAGCTGCGATCTCCCCCTTAATAGCCACATGGCAAAGAAGGAAGAACCCTCAAGGCCAGAATCTGGAAATGAGTAATAATAAGAAATTTACTTTCTGCGACCAATACATTTTTAAAATTAAAAGGAAAAAGGAAAACTAATGAATCAGTTATTTCAGCTTTCCAGTTATTCAGTTATTTACTGAAAGCTATTTCAGTAACTTTCCAGTAATTCTATAATACAGTAACGAAATATGCATAAGAATTCTCCAAATTCCGTGCTGCTCAGGAGCTTCTCCAAAGTTGAAGAATTTTTTTTTTTAACAATGCACAACAGAGTTCAAAATCAAAATCTGTTCTGTCCTCCCTCACCTCCATCCGAATGATGGCTTAATTAGCCGGCACTATCAGCTCTGGCAGCAGAATAGCCAGCGTCTGCCAAGAGCCTCCGTTATCTTCCACGACGCTGGTGAATCATCTAGAAACAAACTTCAGCTCTTAATCAGTGGATTTGCCTGTTACAAAGAGACACAGCAGCTCTGGCTGCCTTTTATATCCTGTGGGGTGTGGCTCCATGACTCAGCACTTCCTAGGCCTGCCCCACCCCTGCTTCTGTTGTTCCCTCCTCTCCTGCCTACGAAACCAAGCCTGATTGCCGTCAGCTGGGTCTGCAGGCGTGGCCTTGGGGGGGAAGAGTCAGGGGATGGAGGCCTCGTTATCTCTTCCACCTGGCCTGTTTCTGTCTCCTGGAGCTAAGCCAGGAAAGCTGGTGCTCCCGAGGTAAGTCCTGATGGCCCTTCCCCCTCACTGTCCAAGTCACTTTTTGGCAACAGGCCCGGCTCGGGGGGCGCAGACACAGCAAAATCTTTCAACTTGAAAATACTGGCGACAGGCCTGAACCAGGGGTAAAATGCTCCCGGTTCAGACTGGATCGGCCGATCCGGTAGCGATGACGGTGGGTGGTTTGGAGAACTGGTAGCAAAAATCCCTCCCACCCCCACCCATGTCCACCCAATGCCCAGTCACCTGCTTGCTCGCTTGCCACTTCTTTCCGGCTCATTCGCTTTCCCCCCTCCCCGAATGGTAGGAATAGATTGTAAAAAATGCTTTTAAAAGGTAAAAAAAAAGACTCTGACAATCATAGCTGAGCCGCGCGATCGTCAGAGCCTTTCTTTTTACTTTTAAAAGCATTGTTTTACAACCTATATGGCCAAATAGGTTGTAAAAAAATGCTTTTAAAAGTAAAAAAAAAAAGATCACGCACCAAAGCTGATCACACACATAACCCGCACGCTGTTCTACTTATCCCATGTCTCCTTTTGGTGTGCATTGTGCGCGCACGCACCTCGCATTTGGTGTGCACTGCTCATGTGCGCACAGTGTGCATTTGGCATTCAGCGCACATGCGTAGCCAGCAAACCGGTAGTAAACCGGTTCAGATTTCACCACTGGCCTGAACTCTTCCCTAAAAACTTGGGCGAAGCCAAACAATGTTGTATAAACTTTAACTTTTGGAGGGTTTGATGAATTTCAAAAATTAAATGAAGTTGTTTTGTAGCTGCAAAAGTTTGAGTCATAAGAACTTTTCACCAAGCCAGTTAATTGTCCTTGATGACAAAAAGTGATATCTTGAAATATCTTGCTAGTTTCACCTCTACATAGATTTTATTAATTTTAATTTACCCAGCCGACCATATCTACTATATGACTCTTGGGAGCTAACCACAATGAAACACATTACAGAAAACAAAAACAATATGAAAAACCCACATAAGTTTAAAAAAATAAAATAAAAGACCATAAAACTGGTACAATAATATAATCCCTAGCCAAAGTATTCCAAAACCCATACACAATAATCAACATAGCCCATCACTCGCTGTACTATGCAGCCAAGTCCCCACACTCAATGGCATTAGAAATCAGACCTAACACGGTAAATTGCGTCAAATCACAAACATTCCCTGCTTTTTTTTTTTTTTTTTTTGGCTAATTGTTAATCTCCCTTTCAACAATGTTGTGTATTATTGCTTAACTATGCACTTTAAACAGTAATGCATACTGGTGCTTATTTTAAAAAAATACTATTTCAGCAGAAAATTATCCTTCATTGATTTTTTTTTTAGCTTTCCAAGAACAGAAGGTAGAAAGACAGAATAATGCATTGTGTAATCTCCCATAAGAAGAGCTTTATAAGAACTTTATTCAGATGGGCACAAACACAGTGCGGTAACCCAGAACACCAGAAAAAGGAAACAGAACACCTATGGGACACCTTCCACTAACTAAATGGATATCCCTACAATTTTATCAAAAAGTACCTGGCCATTGTAGCACAAGCAACACAACCTACAGTGTAAAGACTGCAACGGCCACTAAGTAGGACAAATAAGCAGAAGACTTGCAGGGTGGATCCCTGAACACCATTTAGCAATCAGATGACAAGATGAAAACTCTTTAATCACACAATACATGGGCAGACTCAAGCATAATTACAACTGGAAAATTGTGAACAACCTAGACCAAGCTAAGTCCAAAAATGCTAGGAAATTCCTGGAAGTTTGACATACAAACAAATCAGCCCGTAATAAAAAAAACAGAGATAAACACACCATTCAGAACAGGCAATAAGAAACCTAAGAAGGAAAAAAAGAAAGACCAGAACATCTCCACTCCAGCAGTCAACATTCAGATAAGCAGGGATTAATACCAGCCAAACAATCAAACAGAAAACAATACCATAATCAAGGAACTGCCAAAGAGAAAAACACAACCCCACCAATGCTTGAAGGTGAGTTAGTGTGTATAAATAGGGAGCAAACCAGGGGTGAAAGGCTCCAGGTTCAGACTGGATCAGTAGTGATGGCTGTCTGGTGGTTTGGAGAACCAGTAGCAAAAATCAGACGAATAGGTTGTAAAAAAATGCTTTTTTAAAAAAAAATCACGAGCCACAGCTGATTACACATACCCCCGGTTCTACTTACTGCATGCGCAGGCACACCTTGCATTTGGTGCATGGTGCGCAATGCACAGCGTGCATGTGCAGCCACAGAACTGGTAGTAAACTGGTTCAGATTTCACCCCTGGAGCAAACCCCACACTTGCTCTCTTTCTCTGATGTTAGCAAGTCAGGTATTGAAACCTCTGCAATGCTCAGAAAGCCTCATGGACTCAAGTAGAGAAACAACCTGGAACTAAGGAAAAACTTCCTAACGGTGAGAAGAATTAACCTTCTGTGGGACAGAAGTTGCCTCCGGAAGTTGTGGGTGCTCCATCACTGGAGGCTTTTAAGAAGAGACTGGAGAACCATTTGCCTGAAATGGTCGAGGGTTTCCTGCTTGAGCCGGGGGTTGGACTAGAACAGGGGTCTCCAACCTTGGTCCCTTTAAGACTTGTGGACTTCAATTCCCAGAGTTCCTCAGCCAGCTTTGCTTTGCTGGCTGAGGGACTCTGGGAGTTGAAGTCCACAAGACTTAAAGGGACCAAGGTTGGAGACCCCTGGACTAGTAGACCTCCAAGGTCCCTTCCGATTTTGTTATTCCGTTCTGTTCTAAAGCAGTTCTGAATTACAAACATTCTGATTTTGTTGAAGAACTTTTTAACATTTTTAATTATCTGAAAGAAGTTGAGGTCAAAAAGTCTAACATCTTATTTAAGGTGACCCTTACATTATTTAAGGTGACTTATTTAAGGTACCCTTACATTGGTATACAGATAAGTTGTGTCAAAAGATAATATTTTCCTATTGGTATAGTTCAGTATATTTACACACAAACACACACACATATACACAAATATGGATTTCTCTCTTAGAGCTCTCTGAGGAAATCTCTAAAATTTGGTAGTGACTGGCAGAGTTCAAGACAGCATTGAGAGTAATTCCATTTTTTCCCTCTTATATCTGTTCACAGCAATCAATCAGCAGCAATACCCACACAGAGATTTATTTATAGTTCAACCATTTTATTTTCTTCCAAGTCCCTCTCTTCTCCATAACCCAACATGCCCAGAACGTCTCTTTGCAACAATGGAGGAATTGCTGGGAAGAGTCATTCTGGAGAAATCGCAACTCACAAAACATCGATTGAACTAAAACTGCCCATCGGTAAGGATGGTGGTAATCTTCTCTAGATGTTCGTGGTTTGGATGAAAATTGTCCTCAATTCCTGGCTGTTTTCCTGAGAGGAAATTTATATTTTTTATTGTTTTTTGCAGAAGCGCTCCCTTAACTTCCTACGATAACATTTGCTGGTACCAAAGGCTTTGCTTTCATTGGGTTCACAAGAGGCAAATGAAATCCACAGACTTAGACACAATAAACAGCAGTTGTAATAATTTAGCCTGCTGGAGTTTTTTCTCACATTAATGAGCTACTAGAGATTCCCCCCCGTGGTGACTTGTAGTTCAAAGGCAATATGCAGAATAGTTTACCTTGGTCTTGACCGCCAGACTTTTCTGTAGATGTGGCAGCTGAGCCATCCGAATATGTTTCATCAGGACTTGGCAAGGGAATAAGCAGACCAGCTTCTCACCAAATCACCAAGACTGGACACATCAGGAGGCAGATGTTTGGCTCTCATTAATTAGGGCCTTAATCCAGAGAAGGGCAAAGGCTCAATGCAAAAGTCAACCCTACAGCCTGAGGTTTGTGGTCCAGGTATATAACCTGGAATGGAAGATGATCATGACATGTAGGGTTTCATTATTACCTGCTATGGGGATTCTTTTTTCCTTACCTTTGTAACAAAAGGGCCAGTTCTTTATGACCAGATGGTGATTAACATTATTAGGTTTGGTCTCACAGTCTGCCAGATGTTTAGACTGGCTCAGGCATTTTATCCACCTATTCAGTCCTTTCCAAGAATCTGGGATAGGCAGATGTCTGTATGTATATTCATAATCAGCCATTGAGGTGATGTCCCGTTGTCTGGAGGCCGTGCGGGTCTGGATGGGGAAAAACAGGCTCCGACTCAACCCCGCCAAGACCGAGTGGCTGTGGATGCCGGCGTCCCGATATAATCAGCTGAGGCCATCGCTGTCTGTGGGGGATGAGTCATTGGCCCTCACAGAGAAGGTCCGCCATCTGGGCGTTCTTCTGGATGCACGACTGTCATTAGAAGAGCATTTGACGGCCGTCACCAGGGGAGCTTTTTATCAGGTCCGCCTGATACGCCAGTTGCGTCCCTTCTTACACCGGGATTCCTTGTGCACAGTCACTCACGCCCTCGTCACTTCCCGTCTGGACTACTGCAATGCTCTCTACATGGGGCTTCCCTTGAAGAGCACCCGTAGACTTCAAATAGTTCAGAATGCGGCCGCGCGGGTGATAGAGGGAGCGACTCGTTGCTCCCATATAACACCTCTCCTGCGCAGGCTGCACTGGCTTCCGGTGGTCTTTCGGGTGCAATTCAAGGTGTTAGTTACCAGCTTTAAAGTGCTCCATGGCATAGGACCGGGTTACTTACGGGACCGCCTGCTGCTACCGGCGATCTCCCATCGACCAGTGCGCTCCCATAGGGAGGTTCTCCTTGGGGTGCCATCGGCCAGTCAATGTCGGCTGACGACACCCAGGGGGAGGGCCTTCTCTGTGGGGGCACCAACCCTCTGGAACACGCTACCACCAGGTATCCATCTTCTCCCTGATCTTCGGACCTTTCGACGTGAGCTGAAAACATTTCTGTTTCACCATGCAGGACTGGCCTAGTGGGGTTTTAATAAGGGGTTTATTGGTTTTAAGTTCTTCAATCAACTCTAAATTTTCCTTTGTATTAATTGATTTTACTTTGACTGTAAACCACCCTGAGTCCTTTGGGAAAAGGGTGGTATAGAAATCGAAACAATAATAATAATAATAATAATAATAATAATAATAATAATAATAATAATAATAATAATAATAATAATAATAATAATAATAATAATAATAATAATAATAATAATAATATTTGTGTGTATCTTTTTAAAATGCACACATATTTTTTATGGTTTTGTTAATTTTGTGTAATTTTTCTTTTAATACTTTTTAGTTTTTCAAAAATTATTGTTTGGATCTCACTCTCCTTGTCCTTTTTGACCATAATAAAGATTTGAGTCAATAAAGAGTCAAGCTCCTTTCTTTGTACATTTCTTTGAAGGATTCCATTGCTGCACCCAGAACTTCACTGTTTCTTCTAAAGGTGCTTTTTTTTTCTTCAAGAGGCAAGTGGACTTTATGGTTTTTCTTTGAAGATGTTTCACTTCTCATCCAAGAAGCTTCTTCAACTCTGAAGAGCTGGAATCAAGGAGGAAACTTCCTGGCAGTGAGAGCAATCAACCAATGGAATAGCTTGCCTTTAGAAGTTGTGGGGGCTCCATCTTGGAGGCTTTCAAAAAGAGATTGGAGAACCATTTGCCTGAAAAGATATAAGGTCTCCTGCTCAAGCGGAGGGTGGAACTAGAAGACTAGAAGGTCCCATCCAACTCTATTAGTCTATGTTGCCGACAACACTCAGCTGTACATCTCCACCCCGAACCACCCCAACGAAGCCGTCGATGTGATGATTCGGTGCCTTGAAGCCGTTCGGGTCTGGATGGGGATGAACAGGCTCCGACTCAACCCATCCAAGACGGAGTGGCTGTGGATGCCGGTGTCCCAGCATAGTCAGCTTACCCCATTGCTGACTGTGGGGGGGGGCGAATCGCTGGCCCCCAGGGAATCGGTGCACAATTTAGGCGTTCTCCTGGATGTACGGCTGTCTTTAGAAGATCATTTGACGGCCGTCGCCAGGGGAGCTTTTTATCAGGTCCACCAGATTCGCCAATTGCACCCTTTCCTGGACCGGGACTCGTTATGCACAGTCACTCATGCCCTCGTCACTTCCCGCCTGGATTACTGCAATGCTCTCTACATGGGGCTCCCCTTGAAGAGCATCCGGAGGCTCCAACTGGTACAGAATGCGGCCACGCGGGGGATTGAGGGAGCTCCTCGTAGCTCCCATGTAACACCTCTCCTGCGCGGGCTGCATTGGTTGCCGGTGGTCTTCCGGGTGCGCTTCAAGGTGTTGGTTATCACCTTTAAAGCGCTCCATGGCATCGGACCGGGATATTTACGGGACCGCCTGCTGCCGCCGGTTCCCTCCCATTGTCCGGTGCGTCCAGTCCGCTCTCACAGGGAGAGCCTCCTTAGGGTGCTGTCAGCCAACCAATGTCGGCTGGCGACCCCCAGGGGAAGAGCGTTCTCTGTGGGGGCCCCGGCTCTGTGGAACGAGCTGCCGGTGGGACTCCGTCTCCTCCCTGATCTTCAGACCTTTAAACGCGAGCTCAAGACTTTCTTTTTTCACCAAGCGGGGCTGGCCTGATTGATTGATTTTAATATTTGTGGTTTTTAGCGGGTTTCTTAATAGGGGTTTTTATCTTTTGTATTTTTACCTAATAGTTTTAAGTATACAGCAGTCTAATTAGATTTTAAACTTTGTTATGATATTTTAAATGGTTTTGGATTATTGTCGTTTTACTTGCTGTACACCGCCCTGAGTCTTCGGAGAAGGGCGGTATAAAAATGTGAATAAATAAATAAATAAATAAATAAATATGTTCTAAAATTCCTCATTCTGAATGCAATTAAGCTGCAGAACAGGCCCCCATCTTGGTTCCATGGATGTTCCATCAATGGAGGTTTTCAAGAGAGAAAAACCATCTTCCCTTGAATAGGATAGGATATAGGATAGGGTAGGGTAGGATAGAATAGAATAGAATAGAATAGAATAGAATAGAATAGAATAGAATAGAATAGAATAGAATAGAATAGAATTTTTATTGGCCAAGTGTGATTGGACACACAAGGAATTTGTCTTGGTGCATCTGCTCTCAGTGTACATAAAAGAAAAGATACCCTCATCAAGAATCATAAGGTCATAGGGTACAAATAAGCAATCAGGAAACAATATCAATATAAATCGTAAGGATACAAGCAACAAAGTTACAATCATAAATGGAAAGAGGTGGGTGATGGGAACGATGAGAAAATTAATAGTAGTGCAGATTTAGTAAATATTTTGACAGTGTTGAGGGAATTATTTGTTTAGCAGAGTGAAGGCCTTCGGGAAAAAACTGTTCTTGTGTCTAGTTGTTCTGGTGTGCAGTGCTCTATAGCGTTGTTTTGAGGGTAGGAGTTGAAACAGTTTATGTCCAGGGTGTGAGGGGTCTGTAAATATTTTCACAGCCCTCTTTTTGATTCGTGCAGTATACAGGTCCTCAATGGGAGGCAGGTTGGTAACCATTGTTTTTTCTGCAGTTCTAATTGACCGGGGGGGGGGATGTATTTTCTCTGGGGTGGAGTGAGGATTCGTCCTCTGGTAAGAGGGTTGGACTAGAAGACCTTCAAGGACTCTCCCAATCCTATGCTTCTAGAACTCAAAATAGAGCCTAAACGTAGCAATTTTGACAAGAAGAACAATTCAGTGAATGTCTTCTCATTTGAAGGCAGTAATTGGTTTTGTCACTCACATGTTACTAGCAGCTGCTCTTTGGCGAATGAGGCTCCTTTTATTTCTTCAGCCCTCATGACTGATAGGGAATTCATGTCTTTCCTATTTACTGGTTGATATGCAATATTAATGAGATAAATGTCGCAGAAGCTGCAGTTGATGTCCTTCTTGTCAATTGCGCCAAAGAGGTTCAACATCGTCTTTCAGATCAGCGCGTAAGGCTTAAATACAGACTCCAATGTGAGTCACGAAAGCTTCCAATACCCCTTGGCTCAGCTGTCAGGATGGGACAATGTGTTTCTTTTACTCCAAATGTTTTATTTATTCTCAGGCTACCCGATTAAAGTGAAACACCCTTCAGAGGACGGAAGATTGCTTGCTTACAATCCTGAAATGGGACACAGAGTGGACCTAAAGGCTGGTGTTTGTCAACAGGACAAAAGCCTAACATCGAAACAATTCATGTTTCCATATTTACATACATATACAATAGCAAAGGATTAAATCCACAAAATTACCACAGTAGACTGAAAACGTAATTGCGATAAATTGCTCTTGTGTTGAAGAGCCCTCATTTTCACTAAGTGTCCTGCAAGAGATCAGCAGTTTTTAAGGAACGGTTTGCCATCAGACAGCAAGTTAAAAACACAAGAATAAATCATAATTATTTAACCACTCTGTAAGTTTCCATTGTTTTTTCTTTATGTTCTTATGCTAAAATTTTAGAATGAAAATTCACAATATGTTTAGAAACTTTAAACCTATTAATGGCCAATGCATCTAATTCAGTGGTGAAATCCAAATTTTTTTTACTATCGGTTCTCTGGGCGTGCCTTGGTGGGTGTGACAGAGGAAGGATACTGCAAAATTCCCATTCCCTCCCCACTCTGGGGCCAGCCAGAGGTGGTATTTGCCGGTTCTCCGAACTGCTCAAAATTTCCACTACTTGTTCTCCAGAACCTGTAGGAACCTACTGGATTTTACCCCTGATCTAATTCCTTTCTTTTTCTCAATCATTTATAAGTTCTTAATTCTAATTTTAAGGATTATTTTTTTCCAATACTGACTTCAGTGTATGGCCTTCATGTTGCCATCTCATTATATACAAATTAAATATACATCCCTCACAAATAAAAACTTTCATAGCATACTTGTGAATAATCACTTTTAATGTAACCTACTAAACCTTTCCTATTTTATCTTAACACATTTATTTATTTATTTATTTATTTGTTTGTTTGTTTATTTATTTATTTATTTATTAATATTTTACATTTCACATGCCCTTTTCCCTCAAAGATTCATGTACCATATTTTAGAATAAGAGTTCCATTGGGGGCTCCACCTATTCTCCAAATCACCTGAGGGCAGGACAAGAAGCAACGGATGGAAACTAATCAAGGAGAGAAGAAACTGAGAACTAAGGAAGAATTTCCTGACAGTGAGAACAATCGATAATTGGAACAACTCACCTGCAGAAGTTGTGGGCGTTCCAACACTGGAGGATTTTAAGAAGAAACTGGGCAACCATTTGTCTGCAATGGTATAGGGTCTCCTGCTCAAGCAGGGAGTTGAAGTAGAAGACCTCAAGGTCTCTTCTAACCAGTAGTGGGTTTCAAAACCCATTGGTATGGGTTTGCTTATGAGCGCTTGCAGGTGCTCGCACACAATGCTTCTGCACATGCAGGTGGGCATTTGGGCAGGTGGGCGGAGCCTCCACAGCCGCTACCAGTTTGCTTGATCTGGTAGCAAGTTGTCGTGTTCCACCCCCCCAATCCGACGAACGAGTCAAGGAAGTCCGTGACAACCTTGGCAACAAAGCCTCTGCAGCTTGCCAACTCCCTTCGAGGGTTATCAGGGTAGGCAGGAGTCCAAGTTGTGATTTCAGCGATAGGTATCAGCAAACTCGATAAGACTTTGCTTGACTCAAGGTTGAATGCCAAAAGCAGGTCCTTTATATAGGCTGTGGGGTGTGGCTCCATGACTCAGCATTTATCCAGGCCTGCCCCCCCTTCCTTCTGCTGGCGTCGCCTCTCAGATCTCCGGAAACGAGGATCCTCCCACTTTGAATTGTCTTCAGCTGGATCTGCTGTCTGGGAAAGGGAGGGGTCAGAAGGAGTAGGCCCAAGCAATTCCAATACCTGGCTGGCTTCCTGCTCTGACGGTTGAGCCAAAGGAACACACGCTGTATGAATGAGGTTTATTGGGCTTGTCCTCCCATTCCTGGAATCCTCTCCAGGGATGGGGCCAGGGCCGGGGGCTGGAGGCATGACAGGCCGTTCATCTTCATTATCAGACTCGGAGTCTGATAACAGGTCCGGTTGGAGACGGGAGGGGCCGGCTGAGGAGAGGAGGGAGGACGAGTCACAACACAACCCACCACTGCTTCTAACTCTGTTATTGTTATTCATTATTTTCAGCTCAGAGTTTCTTGGACTTTACAGATATCCAACATTACTGAAACGGGTGTACAGTCTGTAATTCCCTATTCTTATTCATCAGCTGTTTTGGAGATTGCTTCTAGAAATTGAAATAGTAGAGAGAACGTTAAGTGCCACCGAATAACTCACTGCCAAATTCTGCAGACTCACTTGCAAGTCAGTTTTAACGAGGCTTATCTCAAATAATGCAGGCATAAAATTAGCTTCCTTTCCAATCAATTGCTTTCTGCATCTTTATGCAATAGTTTGGCTTGCAAGCCCGGAGGAGCTATTTACACTTCTTCTACTTCTCTGGGAATAGAATTACCTCTGGAAAAACTAGTCTGGCCTGCAATTATTTTAGACCTATTAGGCTTTCCAGATATTTTTTTCTGATATCATGAATCCTATCAGGTCTTTTTTCATTCAAATATATTTGTGAGCAGAGACAGCATCTGAAAATGTTTATAATCCTATCTGTAAGCTTAATGACACATAGACATGCTATTGCCTCAAATTCCACTCTGTCTTATCTTTCTAATTGTAACCACTCATGGAACGCTGACTTAGTATCATTCATTCATTCAGTCAGTCAGTCAGTCAGTCAGTCATTCCAGCCCCATGTCTATCCACTGTGGGATGAAGGTCTCTTCCAAGTGTTTCCCACCAAGACGGTCCTGCGTTTTCTTTTGCCAATCGTAAACTTTCATTTGTTCTGTAATCCATGTGCAGGTCTTTCAACAGATCTCAATGGAAGATGATACAAAAAAAGGGAAATAAAATGGCGCGTTAAATGTGGCTGGGAGGCATTCAGCAAGATAAGCATAATTTTCAAGAACAACCTCCCCCAATCACCATCTTTTAATGACCCCATAATCCCTTGCGGGGTGGAGTCTGGGCAACTGAATGCAGCTGAGTGTTTACTGGCCAGATGCCCTTCCTGTCGCCAATGCAGAGTTTTGTTTGGCAGATATATTCTCAGTGTGCCCAGAGAGAGAGAAATATCTGCCTCCACCTAGGATCAAACTCACAGCCTCCTGGTAGTGAGGTGAGAGCTCCACCTCAAGGTCACCCCACCACTCAAACGACTTCCCCCAATGCCTGAAGAGAAAAGTTTTCGATCCGTGTGTAGCTACCTGCTCTAAAATATGCTGGTGAAATATGGGCCCTAACCTCACAACCGATACAAAAGCTACGAGTGGCCCAAACAGCCGTGGAAAGAGACATGCTCGGCATCACAAGACAAGATAGAAGGAAAGACCTAGTATCAGGAGATAGGAAAGTACTAGGCGACCCAGGAGATAAACTGAATTTTTGACCTGAATTTAGCAAATTGGCTCACCTAGTTTATCAAATTCAAAAGACAGAAAAACACAAAGGGGGGGGGGAGGGGGGAGAGAGAGAAATCTGCAATGTCAGCAGCTAATTAGGATTCCCTGTTTAAAAGTAGAACCTGACATTCTTTATAAATAATTCTTTAAAACTTTGGTGGGGGAAGAAAAAAAAACGCTGTGGTTTTGGCCTGCTTTGCTGAGAATGTACTCCTTGTTGTAAAAGTGCATTGTGTATGTTTTTGCACACTGGGTAACTGGAGAACCCTACTCATCTAATTGTGTTTTTAAGAGCCTGTTTCTTCGTGACCCACATGTCAGAAACAAAGCAAAATCTTTCCTTATCAGCTTTTAAATTTGCTCTCATTAGCATTTTACTTGCATTTTTTAAAAAAAAAAAAACCACAGTGATTGAGTTTGCGACTATTCTGTCTGCTTTTGCTTCCAAAGCTTCACAGAATAATTGAAGCAATCCAGCTGCGCCCCTGGGGGAATACAGGCTCAAAAAAAAAGGGGGGGATGGTGACCATGGCCCTACGACTGCGGCCCACACAAAGGAGTGGGGCTACAATTGTGCAGTTCAGACTTCCATCTTGACTTCCTTTGTCCTGTGGACAAAGATATATATCAGTAACTGAATTGAATAGAATAACAGAATTGGAAGGGACCTTGGAGGTCTTCTAGTCCAACCCTATACCATTTCAGACAAATGATTATCCAACATCTTCTCAAAAACTTCCAGTGGAGCATTTACAACTTCTGGAGGCAAGTTGTTCCACTGATTAATTGTTCTCCCTGTTAGGAAATTTCTCCTTAGTTCTAAGTTGCTTCTCTCCTTGATTAGTTTCCACCCGTTGCTTCTTGTCCTGCCCTCAGGTGCTTTGGAGAATAGCTTGACTCCCTCTTCTTTGGGGCAACCCCTGAGATATTGGAAGACAGCTGTCATGTCTCCCCTAGTCCTTCTTTTCATGCAATTTGTAAATCCATTCTGAAGGCAGGACAAGAAATAACAGATGAAAACTAACCAAGGAGAGAAACAACCTAGAACTAAGGAGACATTTCCGGACAGTGAGAACAATAAATCTTTGGAATGGAAGTTGTCTCCAGAAGTTGTGGGTGCTCCGACACTGGAGGTTTTTACGAAGAGTTTGGACCCCCATTTATCTGAAATGGTCTAGGGTGTACTGCTTGAGCAGGGGGTTGGGCTAGAAGACCTCCAAGGTCCCTTCCAACAGTATCATTCTGGTATGTCATCCAAAACATGGTCAAAAAAATCAGACTGGCAGCCAAGATGGTGTCATTGAAGGTCCACCTTTTTTTAAATGATCATTACCAATGGGTGGAGTTTCCATGGCACAATCATTGCCACCATGTTTTCTAAGCCATTTTAGAAAGAGTTGGTTGGACAATAAGATGAAATCACGGCTTAAGTTGGGCATCCCTGAGAACTGACTGTGATTGAGAAATGCTAAGCTTGCTCAGATCTGCTTAGATGGGAGACATTGTAGGAAATCATAGGAATTGTAGTAGGAGTTTGGAAAGCAGAGAGAGGCAGTGAGAATCCTCTTCCACACAGTGTCCATGTTGTTATCTGTGTTGTGAACACATGCTTAATATTTGGAGAGGCAATTAAGAGCAAGTGGGAAGATGAGAGCTGAACAAATTTCCCTATTTTGAAAGCAAATATTTTCAGAGCAACAGCAGCAGCTGGTGCCCTTAGTAGCATTCAGGAAGAGTGAAACAGCCCCATTTTCTAGCACAATATTGCTCAATCTGCCAAATTTAAGAAATGTGTGGACTTCAATTCCCAGAATTCCCCAGCCAGAATTTCAGGTGAGGAATTCTGGGACCTGAAGTCCACCCATCTTTATTGTAGAAAGTTAGCACCCACCTATCTCCTAGAAGAATGAAATATTTTGAGAAATATTAAAAAAGCCAGAACATTATATTTTCCTGGATGATAAAAGATGAAACATGTTTAAAGACAGAAAGCCTTTCCTTGCCCACAGCAGATATTTGGTGCCCATTGAGAAAGACTGGGCCAGCCTATCTACAAGACAAAAGACCTCCAGCTCCAGGGTGATGGGATTAAGACCTGATCCCCTCAGGACATAATACGATTAACCCATCTAGCAGCAGAGCTCATCACATGGGCCCATTTTCTAAGGACATTGCATCAGCAGTCCAAACTTCAACCAATCTTAACTCAGACAAACAGCGCGAAATGGGAATCTGACAACAGCCGATAGAATACATATTCTTGCACAGGAACAGGAAGCTCAAGTGCAAATCCCAAGAGAGCGTATAAATACCCCCCCACTCTCAACTCCATGTGTTCAGCTGCACCAGAACCACAAACGTGCTTCTGTTCATCAATCAATGGACCTTCTCTCTAATCAGCCTCCAGCCTCCGTTTTGTCTCCAGTGCCTTTCTCCTGGCCTGGAACTGAACCAGATGGAGATTTCTCCCAACATGATGTTGCTGAGACTGAAAAACACTTGTCTAACCATTAGACAGGGCATCGGCAGAGCCTTTAAACTCTGCCAGATGACGTGCATGGCATTGCACCCACGTATAAGACAAGAAGAGGTGTGGCCTGTGACGTTGTGCCCAGCATCTGACTGGTCTGACCTCCTTTGGACACCCAAGTATGCATTGTAGTGTCTGTCAAGTCTAGGCCTCCTTCTCAGTGGTGGGATTCAGCCAGTTCTCACCACTTCGGGAGAACCGGTTATTAACTTTCTGAGCAATTTGGTGAACTGGTTATTGGAAGAAATCATTAGGGCAGAGAACCGGTTGTTAAATTACTTGAATCCTACCACTGCTCCTTCTGCTGTGCTTCTCCAGCCTCTCTTAGCACACGCAACATTTTTAAAGGAACAATTTTTCCCTTTTGGGACAATAACAAAATGGGAGTTCTTCTTAATTAAAAGTGATGGAACGTCCCACTGGAGCAAAGGAATTAAAACCCACGGCTGAAGCAAATTTTGGAAGCAACTTTAATTATCATATAAATCTGAAGGAAGCTGTTAACAGTTATACATATTTTCTGGTCATCCGAGCAACCAAAACAGCTTCTTTTGTGGGGTGATGGAAATTGCAGTGCTAACAGTTGTGCCTTTTTGGATTTATCACTATCAGCATGTGGCAGCATGTGGACTTGGAGCTCTCCCCCCTCCCCACCATCTCTCTCTCTCTCTGGATATATATATATATATTCAAATGGAATTTTACAGTACTTGCTTAGGGGCTCAAACAGAAAAACTGCTCTCTTAGCAGCTTCCAGCTCAGTCACCCAAATTTTCAATTTCATTGTTTCTTCTTAACCCTTTCTAGGGCTACCATGCAGCCATTGCTGTATTTGATTAACTGCTAGATGGCAGCAACCCTGATTCCAGATGTTTACTTGATTGAGTGTTTATTGTGATTTTAGCAAACCGCAACTGGCTCTCCTACCCTTTTTAATAGTCGGCTATAACAAATATATTGTTGAAAGGTCTTTATTTTCCTATATTCTCTTGCTTCATAGCTGACTTCTCTTGATTGGCAATGCCTGATATCCAGATGTGTAATTAGATGCATTGATTATAGATGCATTCTACAAAGCGTACACGTATGTATGTATTAATGCATGTATGAATTTACATTTATCAACTGGGTTTCGCCAACAGTGATTTGGATACAGGCTTGCGTATTTGAGATGGGCTGGTGAAGTGCTTCAATCTTGTTCAGGCTAATAAACCAAAAAGCATAGCAGCTTCTGAGAATTTGTTCAACGTCAATGTAGACCGCTGTCCTTGTGCGCCAGGAGCACACAGTCACCTGCGAAGAGGGGTCTCTTGAATGACTGCATGGGGGCACTTCATCCGCGAAGGTCAAAGAGGGAGCTGTCCAATTGGTACTTGAACTACACTCCCTCTTTCAGGACCCTGGAGAGCTCCCAACAACAGGCAAGGAAAGAACCTTCCCACCAGTTTATCAGTTACTTAGGAGCTGAAGACTTGGCAGCACAAGGTAACAATAGTCAACGACTTAAGAGCCAAGGAAATAATAGCCAATGACTTAATAGGCGGCCATCAAAACTCCAATCAATAACTAAAAAGCCACAAACAACCAGACACCATATAAACACTGCACATAGAATAGCCCAAAGCACACATTCTGGTGAGAGAGACAGTCTCTGAGGATAGGTTCCAGCACAAGAAGACTAAACCTCTGGTCTGGGTGACCAACCCAGATTGGATCCTGCAAGAGAAGAACAGATTGAATAGGTCTGGGGCTGACACGCGAGGCTGAAATAGCGAAGGCATCCGGACTTTCCATTATGGAGTAGTTGAAGCAACTTCACAAATTTCTTCAGGTATCCTATAATATCTCAGGATGACCCTGAGAGTCTCCTTGGTTTCAGTATCAAATTCCTTTACCACCATAGGCCAATGCTGGCTTCATATAAACATGGTATATAAACAGAAGGAGATTTGAACCACCGTAATAGCTCCTGAAGGAAAAAATTGATGCCTTTTGTGGTGAAAAGTCTACCTACTTCATTTCTTAAAGCTTTGTTAATATGAAATGATATCTATTTTTATTGCACTTTCTCCTCCCCACTACCCCTAGCCTTCCTAGGATGAGTGCTTCTCTCGACCAACAGATCCAACAATTTCTGCCTTTAAGATTATTCAAGAGAAATTAATTCCTCTCTTGTTTTGTCTTGGTTTCAGATTTTTTTGGCAGAGTTTTCTCTGAAATTTAAAGATTTAAAATTACAAGTAAGCTGCAGACTCACGCCTGTTCCTTGGAGGTTCATCCCCTGGATTGTTGAAAAGGAGCTTCCGAAAGGCGTATTTCAACTCCTGCATCTTAATTTCACAGCAGGCATTGGTGGAGAAATAATAAGATCGGGATATTATTATTATTTGAAGTAATGTACTCAGTTTAACAGTGCTGTTGACCAAGAAAAAAGAGAGGTGGGGGGGTAGGAAGAAAAATAAAGGTCTCGCATAGAGGCTATCATTGAGCAGACATGAGGATCTAGTCAGCTTATAACATTTAAATGCAATTCCTAGTTGTATCTCATCATTTGCTTAATCCTTAAGCAGCTTATTCGGTGTAAGCCCAGGCAATGTTATCCAAGATTTGCATCCAGGTAAAGAGGGATGGGCACAGCAAGTGACAGCACCTAGGAGTTGTTAGATAATCTGGGGAAAATGCTAAGCAGGGTCAGGCTTGTTACATGACTAGGACACCATCAGGGAAGATAAAGAAGAAGAAAACGGCAAATTATGTTTCTACCGGCTAAGAATCCTCCATGGAAAAGACCAAGAACTTTTAACAGGAGTCAAATATGACTTGAGCCAGATGTTATCTTAAAAATGAATAGGAACGAATCAAAACAGAAGCAAACTCGGAAGCCCTTTATAGAATATTTTTGTAACGTTTATTTTTGTTTCACCCAATCCTTGCCATTCTTGGCATCTTGCAGGACTGTCTAGTTTTCTGGATTCTATATGTGGGCCAAACAAGTCCAAAGGACCACTAGATGGGAATAAAATGGGCTTCGTGTGTCTCTCTGGTGCCATCTAGTGTTCTTCTGGACTTTTCCTGCACAATAATTGCTGGCCACCCTGAGACCGGTAAGGTCAAAGCAAGGAGGGGATCGTTGATGGGCAAATCCACCTAATTCTCTCTTGGAAAGTGCGCTCGGATTGCTGAGCGCTGCACTGCAAACCATGAAGATGTAACTGTCCTTAATCATAATTAATGCCGTACCAAAGCTGCTTTGTCATTTCTCAGAAGCCGTCTTCCCCCATGGGGAATTCAGAGGACTGGCAGAAAAAGAGAAGGTGTTTTTTTTTCTGTACATGGCACTAATAATAATGCCTTAAATTGGTTCAGTAGGGCAATGTGCTGTCATACTTCATTTTCTGCAGTGTGGTGGGGACATTCCAGGTCTCCAGCCTTTGAAATCATCATCCTTCAATTAGCCTACCAGTCAGGTAGAGAAAGGATGAATTTAGAGACAGAAAAGTGCTGGGAAAGCTTGCAAGATCAAGCCAGATCTAAATCTCTAGATTTAAATCTAGAGAAGATCTGCCAATGAGTATCAGGATCCCTATGGATTCAGGGGACTGGCCCATGTGAAAACCAGCATGCCTGTAGGCCTTCACGTGATGGTTTTGACTTTAAAAAAAACCCTCATGTTCCATGCGTGAAGGTCTCTACGAAGTTGACGCCACTGAAGTGACCATTGTAGGCCTTGTTTTGAAGTGTTGGAAGAAATGTCCATCTGGGTTCAGTTCCAAGTGGGGAAAAAGACACCGGAAACATGGAGACTGCTTGGAAAGATGGTTTAATGGTGGCATAATGGTGAACACGGTGAATGTTAACATAATGGTGAATGGTGAATGGTTAGGGGACGCAGTGGCTCAGGGGCTAAGACACTGAGCTTGTTGATTGAAAGGTCATCAGCTCAGCGGTTCGAATCCCTAGTGCTGCCGTGTAACGGGGTGAGCTCCCATTACTTGTCCCAGCTTCTGCCAACCTAGCAGTTTGAAAGCACGTAAAAAATGCAAGTAGAAAAAATAGGGACCACCTTTGGTGGGAAGGGAAGAGCGTTCCAGGCGCCTTTGGCATTGAGTCATGCCGGCCACATGACCACGGAGACGTCTTCGGACTGTGCTGGCTCTTCGGCTTTGAAACGGAGATGAGCACCGCCCCCTAGAGTCGGGAACGACTAGCACGTATGTGCGGGGGGAACCTTTACCTTTACCTTTTAATGGTGAACTGTCCCAGAGCATCTCAGGAACTCAGCACCTGGGTATCTTTTCCAGACTTCTAAGTACAATGTTCTCTTCTCTGTTTCCTAACGTCTGTGGTGATGGTTTCCCATGAATGACCAAACAGAACCTGAATGGGCTGATTTTGTCCAAGTTTCCTTAGAAACACACAAGGAAGCAGCTTGCAGAATGAAGGAGGCCGGCCTGGGGCTTGGAGTGTAGCTTTTGCTCTCTTTGGTTGTTGCTGTTGCTGCTCTGCTTCGTTTTGAAGAGAGGCCTCTGCTCCAGAACAGCAAAAGGCCTCTGGTGGCTCAGACTGCTAAGACAGTCTGTTATTAACAGCAGCTGCTTGCAATTACTGCAGGTTCAAGTCCCACCAGGCCCAAGGTTGACTCAGCCTTCCATCCTTTATAAGGTAGGTAAAATGAGGACCCAGATTGTTGGGGGCAATAAGTTGACTTTGTATATAATATACAAATGGATGAAGACTATTGCTTGACATAGTGTAAGCCGCCCTGAGTCTTCGGAGAAGGGCGGGATATAAATAATTGAATAAGTTTTTTAATGTTTGTTTTTAGCATTGTATGTGTTGTTTTTGTATTTTACTGTGGTTGTAAACCGCCCTGAGTCCTTTGGGAGAAGGGTGGTATACAAATTAAATTATTATTATTATTATTATTATTATTATTATTATTATTATTATTATTATTATTATTATTATTATTATTATTATTATTATTATTATTATTATTATTATTATTATTATTATTATTATTATTATTATTATTATTATTATATTATTATTATTATAAATGCAAATAGTAATAATAATAATAATAAAACAACAACAAGAAAAATCAGATGGGGATTAATTAATTCATCTACTTCCACTCCATTGGCAACTTTCTCAATTAAAACAAATGAAGCATATCATGAGCAGAGGCAAACATGCATAACCCAGGATAATGTTGCAGGATCCAACCTGGGTCAGTCACTGGGACCAGAGGTTTTGTCTTTTGAGCTTCCAGACTTCTGCTGGAGCCCAACCTACCAGGGAAGGTCTCTCTACCTGTGTAGGAAGTTAGCAACCCACCCCCCTCCTAGAGGATATTTTAGGAAATATTAAAAGGGCAGAATGTTTTCCCCTAAAAGGGAGGCAGAAACTCAGCCCCCCCCCTTTGTCAATGGGCCATTAAGGCCTGAACCAGTTTCTTCTACATGACAAAGATCTATCCCCTCAGCTCCAGGGTGGTGGGATTAAGTTATGGCTCTCAGGCAGTGGTGGGTTTCAAATATTTTTTACTACCAGTTCTGTGGGTGTGGCTTGGTGGGTGTGGCTTGGTGGGTGTGGCAGGGGAAGGATACTGCAAATTCTCCATTCCCACCCCACTCCAGGGGAAGGTTACTGTAAAATCCACATTTCCTCCCGATCAGCTGGGACTCAGGAGGCAGAGAATAGATGGGGTGGGGCCAGTCAGAATTTTTACTACTGGTTCTCTGAACTACTCAAATTTTCTGCTACTGGTTCTCGAGAACTGGTCAGAACCTGCTGAAACCCACCTCTGCTCTCAGGACATGATAGGACTAGCCCTCTACCCATCTCACCACATATCATCTGGGAAGATTACATCAGCCAGCAAGGCTTCAAACAAGCCTGGGAGAAGAGCCTACAAAGTTAGCTAGGACCCCCGTCCCCTGGGAGTCTGGCAACCAATCAGGATGCATTTCTTACACAGGAACAGGAAACTCTAGGATGGGGCCCAGAGAGGGCATAAAACCACAGCACTCTCAGCATCTCGGCCCTTTTTTCTTTCTTCAGCCAACATCAAGGCACGTGATCCTGTCCACCATTAAAACCATATTTCCAAACAGCCACCATGTTTTCAGTTTCTTTTTCCCCACTTGGAACTGAACCCAAATGGACATTTCTTCCAACACTAGAATGTGGGCTTTGAGCTATTCTATGCGGTGGCTCAGGGGCTAGGACGTTGAGCTTGTCGATCGAAAGTTCGGCAGCTTTGAATCCCTAGTGCTGCTGTGTAACGGGGTGAGCTCCCATTACTTGTCCCAGCTTCTGCCAACCTAGCAGTTTCGAAACCATGTCAAAATGCAAGTAGAAAAAATAGGGACCATCTTTACTGGGAAGGTAACAGCATTCCGTGTTCCTTTGGCGATGAGTCATGCCGGCCACATGACCACAGAGACGTCTTTGGACAGCGCTGGCTCTTCGGCTTTGAAACGGAGATGAACACCGCCACCTAGAGTTGGCAACGACTAGCACGTATGTGCGAGGGGAACCTTTACCTTTTACCTATGCCTAGTATTTATGTGCCACCTAGCTGTTGTGGCTTTTTAGTTGCTTATTGCGGTGTTGATGGCCAACTACCTATTAAGACATTGGTTGTTGTTTCCTTGTGTTGCCAAGTCCTCCACTCCTAAGTATCTGATAGACTGATGGTAAATCAGCACTCTTGTTGAGTGACAAGGGGCATGTTTCCCAGGATTCAGTTATTTCCCTGGCTATTTTGTGCCTGCTTGTCCTACAATCTTAGTAGCTGTGACATTGAATTTATGTCCTTGTTCGTTGCAATGCAGAGATACCAATGAACTTGGGTTTTCTCGTCTGACCATTCACCTGTGTTCTTGCAATCTGGTGGTTTGCTTCCTGCCCATTTGTCCTACGTAGTCCCAGGGGAATCCATCCAGTAGAATGAAGTACATCTTCATAGAGCACTTTATAACATGAGCACAAGCTTTAATTGGCACTTCTCAAGCATAATTACATTTCACTAACATTGGTGCACCCATAAACTCATCAGAAAAAAAGAGAACTTTCCACAGCCTTAGAAACAGTATCGGATACAGTGAAAAAATAAATTTCACACCTTGCTGAATTGTTCCTCTACGCATTTTACACCTAAGGATGACAAGCTTTGATGCCCTGTCATGAATTTCCCATGGGGGCTTCTGGGGGAAAGTCAAGAGTGCAAATAAAATTAGTGAACTGTTTCAAGTCAAGGATGTCAGAGGTGGAAACCCACCAAGGAAACGGAGGAGCTAAAAATAGCAGATCTTGAAAAAAAAAGTGTGTCTTTTGTTCGGTGTTAACAATGCTCTGCAGACAAGAGCATCTGGAGTGGGATGGGGCTGGAATATAATTGTGTCAGCCGTTCTCATCACACTCCAAGTACATTAGATTCCAAATATCAGCATAAAATTATCAAAATGTTTTAGGAATGTCAGTTGCGCCAATAACTATCCTGCAAAAAAAAAAAAAAACCAGCACAGAAATCATGAAATTTGCATCTGTATATCTGCTAGAAGCTATTAAATATTTGGGCACCGGGTGCAACTGTATTCTTTCTCCCCTCCTTGTATAGCAAGGCATGAAAAATAAGATTTTATTATGGTCATACGCCGAAAAAGAGCATCAGAGTAAAAGCAGTTAGCAGTTTATAGCAGGGCAGAGGTTTCGCGCAGTATAACAAACTTGGCAACCATGTAAGGGCACAATTATCTTTATTATCTAGTAAGTCACATCAGTAGAATAAATCAGGATGCCCTGGGAATTTGGAGAAGAGAAGGAAGATCAACTGCATGCATGAGAGTCCCTTTCAGATTGGCAGTATAACAAAAATAAGCCGTAATTTCTATTGCATCTGAGTAACAAGGGAGACATAACTCGGTTAACTCTCCTTATAGATGGTTTGGCAGCACTCAAGCACCCAACCTGAGATAAAAAAATTATCACTGGGGAGTTGTCTGCATCCATTTTTTTTGTCAGGGCTTCTGTTCCCAAAAAAAAATCCCTGCATTGGGACTGTATGGACATCACTGGTCCTTTCTCCAGCCAGGGGAGATGTTGCCCACTGAACCTGATCAGTCCTGGGGAGTTGGGTCTTCTGCTGCCAAGCCTGGAAGTGGAGAAATGTAAAACTGAGGAAGTGGAGGAATGTGAGACTGAAGATGTGGAGGAATGTAGAACTGAAGAAGTGGAGGAATGTGAGACTGAAGAAGTGGAGGGATGTAGGACTTTTCCTACATTTCTCCACATACAAAGGTAGGACTCTTATATTTGCCTTCATTCGTGGAATGATAAGAGTCATCCAAAGGACTTAGCTGAGCTAAGCTGGGCAAGGCTGAACTTTTGGGGAAAAATATATAGAATAAATTCATTTTAATATAGGGTAAGCAATTGAAAAACAAAGAATGTGTGTGTGTGTGTGTGTGTTTGCTGGTTTTCATGGGTATATGTATGCAGGTTTTGGTATGTTCGGGTCTTTTCCTGTGTAAGATTGGAAGTATTTAGGCAACATTTCAATGAGATCTCACTCATCATCTTCAGGCTTTGGCTTTGTTCTTATGTGAGCAAAGAAATATATATATATTTCTACAGGAAAAACAAAACAAAAACAGTTCATCCTATTTTCCTGTAGCAAATGAGGCGTTTTCTAAACTAGGCTGGGAAGTTATTACCCAATCAGTCACTATTACTAAGGGGAATTATAAAAATTACTGAAGAAGAGCCATTGAATCTGAGCTCCTCCAGGGATTTCCTTCCTGGTGGTCTCTCTCTCCCCCTCCCCCTCCTTCCTCTTTCCCTCTCTCCCTCCCTCTCTCTCTCTCTCTCTCTATCTATCTATAATCTTTCTCTCTTTCTCTTTCTGTCTCTCTTTCTGTCTCTCTGTTTCTCTCTCTCTGTGTGGGTGTGGGTCTCTCTCTTTCTCTCTCTCTTTCTCTGTCTCTCTTTCCCTCTCCCTGTCTCCCTCCCTCCCTCTATATGTGTGTGTGAGAGAGGGGAGATGGAGGGAGGGAGGGAGGGAGGGAGGGAGGGAGAGAGAGAGAGAGAGAGAGAGACTCTGAAACCAAATGTACATAATTTGGGTTGTCAATTCTTCATAGTTCTTAGGTTCTTTGATAATCCTTCTGCCTTGACTGTAGAGGTTGTTTTTTTTAAAAGGCTTTTACCTGCATAGATATAAACCAGATCAGAAACCGCCTGCAGGTCTGTTCGTCCTTCAGCTATAATAGGATGCCCTTCATGGGGGACTTCAGGGGCTTTGTAGGTTCTCCTTGGTGTAAGGGCTGCTGGGTTTGGTCCTAGATCTTCAAGACCCTCTCCTGTGTCTGAGTCAGCCATAGTGGCTAATTAGGGCTTTTATCAACTGAGTGTCTGCATTTCTGCTTTAGCACTGAACTCTGATGGTGGATGAAGCCTCAAAGGATATGCAAGAAAAGTGAGAATAAAAGCCACAGATGGAATTAGAGGGAAAGCTGAGGATTTTTAAGCCTGGTGACAGAGAATTCTGACCCACCAAAAGAACGACTGTCAAAAACTTCAGAGCATCAGCCGGGTTAATAATTCAAGAGGCTCCGTGGGAAAATGGAAGGTGTAAACGAGCAACTGATTCCATCGCCATGAAAGGTGTTTCCCACCATCAATGAAGAAGTTTGTAGATCAAAAAGGAGAATGTACGTACGGCCTTCTTCTCACCGCTGTGGAACATTTCAATTTCATAAAAGAGAAAATTGGATATTCTTTCTTTGGCAGAGGTCAAACCTGGAAAGATTTATTATCAGGATGAGGAAGCAAAAGCGTTATGCTTCTCAAGATCTCGTCTCTGCCAAGCTTAATTAGAAGACGCCATGTGCCAGGACGCAGACACGTTCTCATCGAGGCTTCAAATTTTGCTTCATTAAAATACTCTGCCTGGACAAATTGCCAATAAAAATAAAAATGAAGATGTTTAAAAGTACATTTCTGATATGCTAATGAGGCATTTCATACCATTTCCACAGCAATTCTATTTAAATATTTATCATCGGAAAGGATTTTGTGCTCTTGCCTCGCATTATTTTTTTCTGTGACAAGACAGGATCATTGTGTGGCAATAATTGTCTTTCTTTTTCTTATTTCTTTTCCTCTTTTTTTGTGAGAGATACGCAAGGAAAGTGAGCAGGCCACCAATGAGGAATGGAAGTGGCTGATGTGGCCCAGCGAATGCTTTCCATTGTCTCACAGAAACCGAAAAAACTAAAATATAGTAGATACTTTGAATATGTTTGAAACTCTCTTCTGGATGTTGAAAGTAGTGGTTGAAAACCTACAGGAAGCCTCCAAAGCAAAGTAAGGCAATACAGGCCAGTGGTAGGTTTCAAAAATTTTTACTACTGGTTCTGTGGGTGTGGCTTGGTGGGCGTAGCATGGCTTGGAGGGCGTGGCTTGGTGGGCGTGGCAGGGGAAGGTTACTGCAAAATCCCCATTTCCTCCCCATCAGCTGGGTCTTGGGAGGCAGAGAATAGATGGGGGAGGGGCCAGTCAGAATTTTTACTACTGGTTCTCCAAACTACTCAAAATTTCCACTACCGGTTCTCCAGAACTGGTCAGAACCTGCTGAAACCCACCTCTGATACAGGCCCCTTAGTCAGTCTATGGACTGGAATTGTAGGTGGTCCATCACTGGAGGTTTTCAAAAATAGACTGGACAACCATTGGACCAGGACAGCATAAGATCTCCTGCCTTGAGCAAGGGGTTGGAGTAGAAGACTTCTGAGGTACCTTCAAGCCCCATGATTCTATGTTCTGTTTTGTGTGTTATGGATACTAGGGAAGATTTCTCAGATGAAGAGCTACACTGAGGTGGAGAAGAAGCTTCTAGAGACAACCAAAGTCAACTCATCGGGTTAGCCTTTCAATACGAGAACGATCAAGATGTTTCATCATTTGGGCAAACCAAAACGCCTTAATAAGTGCCTTATTTTTAAAAACATGGCAACCTACAACAGAACTCCTTGAAGTTTTCATGGCCATGAACGTCTGGCACATTTCAAACAGGATTGACCTTCCTCCTCAAACTCATATGCCAAATTCAGGAATCTGCTCTAAATAACACAAACTGAAATGAAGCTGAAGTCTTTGAAAAACCTTTTGTTGAAATGTGAGGTGGGAAGGGAGGGAGGGAGGGAGAAAGACAGAAGCCAAACTTAAAGGGGGAGTGTAAAATGGAGGAGTCCCCAGGGCAGCAGTCATGTGAAAAGGCTCTGGGTGTCTTAGTGGGTCCCAGTCTGAAGATGAGACCACATTGAAATGCAACTTCACAAAAGCAAATACAACAGTATCCAAGTTCAAAAGAACTACTGTACTTTTTGGAGTAAAAGACACACTTTTTTCCCCCTAGGGAAAAAAAGGGTGGAAATGTTGGTGCATCTTATACACTGAATACAGCCATTTTTGGCCTCCCGAAACCCTGCCCTGCATGTCCTGTTTCTGCCAAAAACAGGCCCATTTTTGGCCTCCCAAGCACCCCATGCATTGCGTTTTTGCCCTCCCCAGCCCCCAGGAACACTCTGCAGGATTCCTAAACCCTCTGCGCAGGGGTGAAATGCTCCCAGTTCGGACCAGATCACCCAATCCGGTAGCGATGGTGGGGGGTGGTTCGGAGAACAGGCAGCAAAAATTCCCCGCCCTCCATGGCCAGCTGAGCCACACGATCATCAGAGGGTTGTTTTTTTTTTACTTTTAAAACCATTTTTTCTTCGGCCGAAAAAATGCTTTTAAAAGTAAAAAAAAAAGGCCTCTGATGATCACATGGCTCAGCTGGATCGTCAGAGCCTTTTAAAAGCATTGCCAAAGAGGTTGTAAAAAAGTGCTTTTAAAAGGCTCTGACGATCCCGGCTTTGTTGCCTGATGGTCAGAGCCTTCGATAGAAAAAATGCTTTTAAAAGGTTCTGACGACCAGGCAACTCAGCTGGGATCGTCAGAGGAACCTTTTAAAAGCATTTTTAACAACCTCTTCAGCTGAAGAGGCTGTAGAAAAAATGCTTTTAAAAGGTTCTGACGACCAGGCAACTCAGCTGGGATCGTCAGAGGAACCTTTTAAAAGCATTTTTAACAACCTCTTCAGCTGAAGAGGCTGTAGAAAAAATGCTTTTAAAAGTTTAAAAAGAAAGTTGGCCACACCTACCCAGTCATATTAACCCCCCACCACCACCAAGCCACACCCACAGAACCGGCAGTAACAAATTTTACATTTCACCACTGCCTTTGAGGGCCCGTTTTTAGGAAAAAAAGGATGCGCAGAGGGTTTGGGAGGCCTGCAGAGTGCTCCTGGGGTCCGGGGAGGCCAAAAAAAATATTTTTTTTTCTTGTTTTCCTCTTCAAAATCTTGGTGCGTCTTATAGTACAAAAAGTTCGGTAATTGATCCTCTCTGTTCTGCATGAGTTATACCCTGCTCAGAATATAACTTCCACTTCTGGGGAAAATCCTTTAATTCTGTGAATTAAATTAAACATATTTTAAAAGGATTCAGAATCTTAGTAATATATAAAGTTGTTTTTCTCCTGTAATTCCAGAATTGCTTCTTTTGTTTTTGGATGCTAATCTCAGTTTAGCAATTCACTGCAAAGGAGATATCCGATAGTCCTTGAACTATACTGTCATAGAACTTGAATTAAACACACAAGGAATCAAAGCCCATCGTGTGCAGTCTAACTAATTGCCTTTTGACCATGAAGAGGTTTGCTTTGAAAGAATTCGGAGCAGGGATCCTAATTGCATTTCAATACAAGGAGGAACCGGTTCCTGGAAAAAAAGAGTTGCGGATCAAAGAACACCTTCTTCCTAGCACCTTCTAATTTAAATTATGCTCGTGGGATAGAAAATAAGATATTCAGATGGGAGACTTTCTAAAGGCGCCTTTTGTTACATATCAAGTAACCGTGAATATCCTTTTTTCCCTTTTGCTTGCTGAATTACAGGGCCTTAAAATAAGGGGGGGGATATTATTTCCCTCTTCCACCACCCTCACCCCCCCCGCAAAGAATGGGGCAGTTCCCACATGTGGCTTCAAACTTCCTTTCTGGAACATTCCAAAGAGGAATGAATCCTGTCCTTGTTAGTACCCTCTGTTGATTTTACAAGAGTTGTGTGTCGAGGAACTAAGGTTTGAGGGCACTCATTCACTTCACTACACTCTAAATCGCTTACGGTTTTGCTATTTGCCTGATTTTCCATGTGGAAAGCCTTGGCAATTAATTAATGCTTGGAATATTGCAGAAATGCATGATTGGGACTGCCAATTAATTTCCAAGATTAAATTAAAATACTATGGAATAATATCTATCCATTCATCCAAGCAGCCACCAAGGGTTAGGGTTTGGTTGGATGTTGTTATTTTTTTAAGCAACAGATTAACCGGTATAATATATTCTTAGGGTTGGTGCAGTGGTTAATGCATCAGGTTACAAATCAGGAGACTCTGAGTTCTAGTTTTGCCTTAGGGACAAAGCCAGCTGGGCGACCTTTGGCCAGTCATTCTCTCTTAGCCCTAGAAAGGAGGCAAGGACAAACTACTTCCAAAAATATTCCCAAGGAAACTACAGGGGCTTGTTTAAGCAGTTGCAATAGATAGATAGATAGATAGATAGATAGATAGATAGATAGATAGATAGATAGATAGATAGATAGATAGATAGATAGATAGATAGATAGATGAGAAAGAGAGAGAGGGAAAAAAAATAAGGCAACATTTTCAATACTTCCTTAGGTGTCATGTCGTGAGTGTCTCAGAATAAATTCCAGCCACCCCAAAAAAATAAATTCAAAGATACTAAGATTTGGAGAAGATGTGTGTGTGTGTGTGTGTGTGTGTGTGAGAGAGAGAGAGAGAGAGAGAGAGAGGGAGGGAGGGAGAGAGGGAGAGAGGGAGAGAGAGGGAGAGAGAGGGAGAGGGAGACTATAGTTAATATGGCAATTGTTTTCAAAGTAATATATAAAGGAGTTTGTACATATGTTTACACAAGCACTCACGCAAGTGAATATTTAATAACCCCATTCTTCTCTCATAAACAATTGAATTATCATGTTGGCTGAGCTTTACTCATAATTACTCAAAGCATGAATCAATACAATTGGTTTGGAGGGGGGGCAATCTGGTAAATTAAATTACACAGTGAAAACAAAGTTTGCCAGTATTCCATCTGGCTTATTAATTAATTTATGGTATATCTTGGCACTTTTTAAAATTATATCCTACAATCATTTGTTAGGAAGCTAAAAATAGATTCCAATGAGTGTAATGGCTAAATTAGTACAAATTAATGAGTTGAGAAGGATCTAATGCAACAGAAAGAAATTTATCCTCTGTGTATTATCACCCCAAATCCATTACACCAGCAGACCATAACAAAAGGAAAGAAAATCAGCATTTATTTATTTTTAAAAAGTGTTATTTCTTTCATACACAGACAATTATTTTTATGCAAGTTTTCAGCCTATGCTTTGATGAATACAGAAATTAAAAAGTCATTTGGATTCCTGGTGGACAGTAACGGTAGAAATGAGAATGATTCCTCACTTTATATATTTAAGATACGTTCATCAGTTGCATAAAATGAGATGAGTCATTGCATTAAACCTCTTGGAAAAAATGTTTTTAAGTAGGTTCCTAAAGGACAGCAAGCCATGATTGATGGAAGCATGATGTGCCATCAACCTAATGTTTGACTCTTAGTAACTACATAAATAAGCCCTTGGCAGGATAAACTCCCTTTTCATGACCCTGTAATCCCTTAATTCGGGGTAGAGTCAAGGTGACTGGATGGAGTTGAAAGCGTTTACCGGCTAAATGCCCTTCCTGATGCCTATGCGAAGTTCACAGCAGGTATTTTTTCTTTGTGTTCTACCAGCGAAAAATCTGTGCTACCTAGGATTGAACTCTCAACCTTCTGAGTGGGAGGTGAACATCTTCACCACTAGGCCACCACGATGTAAAAACCCTCAGCAGGATAATTGGTCTCTAATCTGGCCCCTTAGATCACCACTGTTGTAACTGAGTCCATTTTTCTTGTATTGAACGTCCACTTCTTCTTTTTCTTCAACTTTTCTAGCATTAGAGATTTCTCAAAAGAGTTGATCTTTGTCTAGTCCATTCAAAATAGAGGCTACTTAGAGCCCGGTCATTCATGTCTCAATTAAGAACTCTCAATCCACCATCTATGCTTTTGTCAAGAGTCTTCTCCAACACCAGCTTTCAACGGCCTTGATCCTCTTTCTATCCTGTTGGCTCAAAGTCCATCTTTCTGTAGAGTGTCCCAGAGGAAACCAGTACCTGCTGATTCTGATGTTTATGGACATAAACACACCATAGCATCTTCATATCCTTTCTGAGGCTTTCATGGTCACTCTCTCAACTGCTAGTTGTGGTGAACTTCTTGACTTCTGTTTCCTTTCCTGTTGATAGTAAAAGGCAGGGGTTATATACCCCCTGAGTATGTCCTTTAGGCTACTTGTTACAGTGATGGTCATTCAACTGATGTTCTTTGTATCTAATCTTAGTCCCATTTTTTTTTAGTATGCCTGATTCTTGTTTCTAGATCTTCCAGGCCATCAAAGCAGCAAAGGGTTATTGATGTTTCTTCTCCCAATTTAAAAACTACACTCATCTCCTTCCAATCCAGTTCCCCTCAATATCTCCTTCAGTGTAACTGATGAAAGAGTGTACAATTTTGTCTCATTCCCTTGCCAACCTAAGTCAATCAGTTTTGTCATGCCCCTTCCATCCATACCTCTCTTTTTTTGATACTATACAACGTAATTGCCACTCTTTCCACATATATTTAGCTTGACTGATGAGGCCTGGGTGTGTTGAGGGACACCAAGAAGTCTCTTTTTTGATCCTCTGTAAAACAGATTGAGTCATTCCTGGGACTGAACTAATTTCACTGAGTCAGCTGTGTTGTCAACCAAATATTAATTACTCCATTATTCCTATATATTTTCCCAAAACAATTAAAAATATATTTTGGAGAGAAGAGGAAGAGTGGCTGAAAAATTCACTGCTGAGATTGATTGATTGATTGATTGATTTCATCAAACATGTATTTTATGACAGATCAAGTGTAAACATAATTAGAAATACATGTAAAGGATCTGAATAAGAAAAACATTAGACAGGGATGGTAGGCACGCTGGTGCGCTTATGCATGCCCCTTACATATGTATATATGTATATGTAGCGCAGAACATAATTTACCAATACAGATTAGTAGTAGCCAAAGCATGATATTTCTGTATGCCTGAACATTAGATATGGTATTAGTGATGTCATTAAACCCTTGCCACATTTTTAATGTCAATACACTGGAACAGCTGAGTGGGAATCCTATGTTTTTGTGCAATTGTGACTTTGACCCAGTTTATGTCAATTAATCAATCAATCAGAATAGAAGGGACTTTGAAGGTCTTCTAATCCACCCACACTGCCCAAGCAGGAGACTGTATATTAACTCAGACAAATGGTTGTTCAATCTCTTCTTAAAAACCTCCAGTATTGAAGTACCTACAATTTCTGGAGGAAAGTCATTCCACTGGTTAATTGTTATGTCAGGAAATTTCTCCTTAGTTCTAGGTTGCTTCTCTCCTTGATCAGTTTCCATCCATCCATCCTTGCCTTCTGGTGCTTTGGAAAATAAGTTGACCCCCTCTTCTTTGTGGCAGCCCCTCAAATACTGAAATACTGCTATCATGTCTCCCCTGATCCTTCTTTTCTCTAGACTAGCCATACCCAGTTCCTGCAACTGTTCTTCATATGTTTCTAGTCTCCAGGTCTTTAATCATCTTAGTTCTTCTCTGCACATTTTTCAAAGCGGTACTAATACTTCACGTGATTTTGATTCTTTATCTTTGTTTATACAATTATATGTCCATGTGCTGCATGAATTACCATTAAAGAGATGGTATTAGATGAATTAAACATGTTGTGAATACATACATGCAAACAAACAAACAAAAAAGTTCAATTAATTTTGCAAACCAGAGAAATAACTATATAACTGCTCCATGGAAATTGATGATGGAAGAGTGGAAATGGATTATCTGTGGCCTTTTTATTGCTAACCAAGTAGTCTTTGATGTAGTAAATATAAATTTATGATCCCAATTACTCAGTGGGTTGAAGACTTGATGGAACTTGAAACTTATTGATGAGCTGTTTACAGACATTGATTAAGTACGGATAATTGCAATGAAATATAACTCCCCTTTGCTGAAATTCAATGCTTGTGTGAGTACGTGTGTGTAATTGTATTGTGTTTTCTTTTTCTTCCCTTTTCATGGTTATTTTTTTGTTCTCTGTTCTATTAAATAAAGAAAGGCAATTTTGTACAAGGAAGCTGAGAGCGATATAAAGATTTGATTTGAGATGAAAGCAGTTGCCTTTTATATCTGGTTATTTTCTCACAGATGCTCTTGAACGTTTTTTTCCCAACATCTGGCATGGCACTATCTCAGTTCATCATTCTAATAGCTTTAGAACAGACTAGAACAAAATGCAATACAATAGAACAAAACCAAGGACAGGACAGGACAGGATAGGGAATAGAGTAGAGTAGAGTAGAGTAGAGTAGAGTAGAATAGAATAGAATAGAATAGAATAGAATAGAATAGAATAGAATAGAATAGAATAGAATAGAATAGAATAGAATAGAATAGGATTTTGTCTATTGTAGCTGCTTTATCACTATGATCCTTAATCTCACAAAGTGGCTTTGGGTTTTCCATCTGCAAATGGACAGAGGAGGTAGAAAAGGAATCCAGCCAGGCATGAAACAGACACTAATGGTAGATTTTTTTTCTTTACCCTTCTGGAGTCGTTTGATTATAATCTACCCAATAATTTTCAAGCACTGGAAATGTATAGTTTGAGGTAAAACATTAAATCCTGTTTGTCCTGGATCTGCTAATAGGCACCAGGGCTTCAAGATGAATTAAAGGTTAACTGCAAAATGTGGTATTAAATTGATAATGAATGGTTAGCTTGCAAAGCTACAGATTCCCTTAAGCATCGAGATGAAAGTTCGTTCAATATATAATTCCACAAATGTAGCCTTCTCTGATAGGGCTATGAGATCTGGGCTAGAAACATTCAGACAACCGTTAATTTTTCCTATCTTTTTGCACCCATCCAGTGGCTATCCCTCTCTTTTGCCGTTCCATAGTAAGCAGGAGCAAGCTATTAATTGAAAATAAACAATATAGACTTTGAGAACTAAGAATGTTTTGAATTTTTCTTCTGTAGTTTGAGATTTTCCCAGATGTATTTCGCTATGAGTCTCAAATCTGTGGAAAAGATATCCAAATGGAAAAAGCTGCCTTAATTCAATATTAATAAACAAAGACAGTAAGTTTTAAACATTAACCGTAAACAAGATGTTTTGACAGAAATATGCATGTTCCAAAACCAATTCATCTTTACTTTCAAATAATACTGTACAGATCTTGGTTCACATTCTAAAAAATGTCAGATGCAAATAATACGTTTTGCAGACAGGTGAACACTAATGTCACCTGTCTGGGTGAGATTCGGTGTTTCCTTGGAATTCCATGCAATTTTCTGTGGTCCAAAATGAATGGGTCAGGTATCTACACCAGCTTTCTCTATCCCCAAATGCTATGTCTTTGGATGACTTTGGGTTGGAAATTCAATCATCACCATCTGCTATATTTGGGTTGGATATTATGGAACTCCAGCATGCTGTCATTTGAAAATTGATCTACGTCTACTAAAAAAAACATTCAGATCGAGGAATGCATACAAAAATACACCTTGATTTAAAGGGGGACCCCAAGGCCTTGAGAAATTGATCCGGTCTCGTTTTCATTCAGACCAATCAGCAGAGCTTGACTGGGTTCCAGTCTAAATGGATCTAAAATTGGAAATAGGCTTCCAGACAGGAATTCAGGCTTGTCCTTGTCTAATGAGAAGAGCCAAACCCTAATCTGCCAAGATTCACTTGGGATGGCAGTTCAGCTGAGCTTAAAGTTGAACACAGGCAGTCCTGGACTTACAACCATTCATTTAGTGATTGTTTAAAGTTACAGCAATGATTTATAACTGATCCTTGCATTTATGAAGATCCCAGCATCCTCATGGCCAGGTTGATCAAACTTCACGCTCTTAGCAACTAGCATGCATTTATGATGGTTTGCAGCCTCTGGGGTCATGTGATCCTCATTTTGAGATCTTCCCAGCCAACTTCCAATGAACAAACTCAGTGGAGGGAGCCCGATTCATTTAATAGCCATGTAGAATAGAATAGAATTTTATTGGCCGAGTGTGATTGGACACACAAAGAATTTGTCTCGGTGCAGATGCTCTCAGTGTGTGGTTTGCTCAACAGCTGCAGCGATTTCCTTGACAATCATGGCCAAAAAAGGGATGTAAAATCAGATATGACTCACTTAGCAATCGCTTTGCTTAGCAAAGGAAATTCTGGTCATAAATGTGGACTTTGCTTCAGTTGATTTTGGGTGAGGACTAGACAGAAGACATGGATATTGAAGGCCACCCCAATGGAAATTTTCTTTCGGCATTATTCCAACGACAGCCTTATCTTTAAGGACTGTGTGTATGGAGATTCTCGGCCATCCAGGTCATGGTTGTCCCAAAGGTGCCTTTTTGGTGAGGATCCTTCTTGGAACTGTTGAAGGACTGTTCACTGACTGCCTGGATGCCTTCTTCTCCAGACTGGATCAGGAAACTGCTTTGGTCTCACACCTTAAACTCTGAAACTGGCTTACTTGTTGGAACTTGAATATTGTTTATAACTCACCTATGGCAACTCTAGAGAAAAACTGAAGAACGTTTTACTCTTTTATGAGCAAATACAAACATAAGGGGACTTGATACATAACAAACTGTTTATTGTGTGCAAGAGAACTCATTTGGTTATGAAGCTGCTGAAAGTTCACCAGCGCTGAATCTCCATTTTTGGAGACTGAGAGATCAAGAAACATATTCTAAATAGTCTGGAACATCACCCAATTTTGTATTAAAGGGTTTGTAACTATTGGACTGCTACAGTATATTTATATTTACTTTGCTATGCTAAAGTGGTGAATATTCTCAGTTGCCACTAAGAAGATCAAATCTGGAGAACAGAAATACTATGTGATTCACAGCCATTGTCTCTGTGTTGTTTTTTACTTATGTATTTATCTATAATTCCCATTTCTCAAGTTCTGAATAGTGTACAGAATTAAAAACAAACAATGTAAAACATCAAGCAGAGCAGAAGTGCAAAAAGTTAGCCAGTACAACAGACAGAAGACTTCCTAATGTAAGGATTTTAATGTAATTTTAGGGAACAAACAATGTCATAAACATTTGCTATGATGGGCTAATGTAAGTAAATAGTAGTTCAAAACTCAAAGGAAAATAACAACAACATAAAGCATCAATATGTAAAGAGAAAGGATGATTATTCTTGTCAGTAAGAAATGAAGTGATAAGCCCTATTATCATTAATAGCTGGTAATTTAATGAATTACCACTTGTAATTCATGACATGATTGCACTAATTTGTTTAGGCTATGTAAATATTCAACAAGACGTTAAGATTTAGACAGCAGTGCAAAATTCATTCAGTGTAGCTTTTTCTAATGGGTTGCCCTGCAGACATGATGGAACAGATTTCTGGGGGGCGGGGGCTGAGAAGGGCCGATTTAAGTGATTATCACAAACATTAGTCTGGGTGGTTTAGAGTAAATATATGGAGATCTGGGATCTGCGGTAATAAAAGATCTTTTGGAAAGTGAACACCTTTAACAACTCCATCAAACAGAGTTGGACATTTTTCTGAACAGATATGCCTCTCTCCCTCCCTCCCTCTCTCTCTCTCTCTCTTTAATAAAATGAGAAGTTCTAGAAATATATTATAATCTCAGTTTAGCGACCTGTTGCAGCCAGACTATTGCATGTTAAATGTCAAATGTTTCCTATGGACCTTGAAAACGAGAATTCCTTGAAATTCTGATGGATAATTCGATCAATGGAATTTACTTCTTTTAACTGCTATTGAAGAACCAGTACCTGTTAAATTACATCTGACTGAAAATCCATTTTATTTTGTTACTTGATATACTGGGATGTAGTCAGTCTATGGTTTTAGTATATAAAATAACTCTATATCAGTAAAAAAGTCAGATTTTTATAACTTACGAGGAGATCTTAATGAATGCAATTAATGAACCCTACAATACGGTCAAATTATACTCAAATTTCCACCATTCGATTTCTTTGGAAAAGAGGGTTATTTGTTCCAGCTTTCTCTGGAAACATAAATTGGTATATGTGATATATAGCAATAAAAGATAAAAAATAATATAATTACAACTTAAATTTATGCTTAGCAAAATCACAGAGTAGATATAGAATGCATAACCATAAAAAGAAAAGGATTCTAAACACTATTCCTACCTATCTCCTAGATGGACAGATGTCATAAATATTTTAAATCATAGTGAATAATAGTGAAAGCTAGTGCTGATGCCCAACACAACTGTCCCTAATATGGCCTATTTGTTCCCTACCATCAGATGTGTAATGTGTCAGATGGATCAGAGCTGAGGTGGCGCAGTGGTGAGAGTGAAGTATTGCAGGCTGATTGTGCCCACTGTCAGCAATTCAATCCCGACCAGCACAAGGTTGACTCAGCCTTCCGTCCTTCAAGGTTGGTCAAATGAGGAGCCAGATTGTTGGGGGCAAGAGGCTGGCTCTGTAAACCGCTTAGAGAGGGCTGGAAAGCACTGTGAAGCGGTATACAAGTCTAAGCACTATTGCTATTGTCCTTCCTTCCTTCCTCGCTCTCTCCCTCCCTCCCTTCCCAGGGATTAGAATGCAGTACTGCAAGCTAACTCTGCCCACTGCCAGAAGTTTGATTCTGACTCAGCCTTCTGTCCTTCCGAGGTCGGTCAAACGAGGACCCAGATTGTTGGGGGCAAGAGGCTGACTAGAGAGACCTGTAAAGCAATATATAAGTCTATTCCGTTTAAGCAGGTGGCTTAGATTTCACTTCAATCATCCCATAATCAAATCATCAATTCAAATATTCCTTACGAAAAGGTCTTCAAATGAAAAATCTGTAAAAAAACCCCAAAAACCTACAGTGTGGAAAAAACCTTCACACAAGCTTCTGTGCTGAGATGTCATTGGTTTCAGATTGGTGTGCAAATTAGTGAAGCATTTTTGTTCTTAAAAAGTGCAGCCTCGGAGAGGAGGAGGAGGAGGAGGAAGAGGCATGTGGGCTTCTTCTAGTGGCAGAAGACAGTTGCTGTCTTAAAGAAGGATCTCGTGTCTTTGTCCCTCCGTTGCACACTCTCTCCGTTCCTGCTTAGATGCAAGCCGTCTTCACACTAAATAATGGTTTCCCATAAAGACAAGGCGCTTGGAACGGGGGTTGCAGACTTCTTGGACTGATTTATCGTTTAAAGTGCTAGAACTTTCCACCTGCCCAACAGCCAGTCCCGGGGGACTTCCATCTGCAAAGGTCATATTTCCATGATGCATGAAGCAAGCCTTCCCTTCGGGCAGACGTGATGAGACCACACAAACACCAGCCAGACCAATCAACTGGCTGGGCACTTGATGTGAATTGCAAGCAGGCCACAATTTACAACAGGCTCATCTTGAGATACGTTCGAAAGTTCTGAGTTATCTCCTACACACAGATGCACACACAGACACACACCAAAAAAATAGCGCCCTGGGATTTGCATGCTTTCCGCACTCTTTTATAGATTAGCCAGATTGCAGCCACAGACTCCATATTCATTTTTAATGAATTCCTGCAGATTAAGGAGGAAGACAAGAGGGCTCCAGAGAGGAATTTCTGAAAACTGCATCTTGCTCCTTTCTCGTTTCATTATCGCATTTAAACAAGGCTGTTTCTAGCCAATCTGTCAAATGCAACATTCAAAGTGGGAAGCCCCCAAACCATGTTAAAACTATGCGTGTTGCATTGGCCAGGTTTTTCTCCCCCTGTATGTATTTTGCTATTTGTGTATGTAGATTATTTGATCTCCAACTTCTTCATCCTTAGTGCCTCTTCACACCAGCCTAGTAGGACACAGCTTTCTCTTTCATCTCAAAGAGATCAGAACCAAGGAGAAATATGCTCCAAATCAAACATGGTCTTTGCTTTGGCCATTGGCCATTTCTTCACTTAATCTCCCTCTTCTCCAGAGGCCAGAAGATAATGGACCATAGAATTCAAGAAGCAGCAGATATATCCCTCCATCCATCCATCCATCCCTCCTTCCATCCCTCCCTCCCTCCCTCCATTCAATTCTGCTCAACCATTTTCAAGTTCTCAACTCAGTGACTGACAACTTAAAGTTTAGTTCAGGGTTGTCCAACCTGGCCACCCATATCCCTGATCCCAGCATCGGGAGCTTTCTTCCCTGGCCACCAAATATGGATGATTTTAAAAATGAGCAACAAGCACCATTTTTTAGCGTGAAATTCCACGCTTGTCCCAGTGTTTCTTGTCTTTCCATTTGGCTTAAAAAAAAAATGGTCCTCCCACATACCTGAGCCTCCCCCCGGGTTTCCTCCATGGGCCGATCTACTTATCCGGTCTCTGCTTCCCCGTCCGTCATCCCATGGATTCCAGATCTGAGAATGTTGACATCATAAAATCCTCTTCAGTGTTTAAAGTAATTTTATTCTTTTCTATCCTAAAATAATAATTGTTCAGTCTTGTTATAAAATTGGCTTCATGTGTGATACGCTGCTCAGCCAATAGAAATTGTCCATCGCTGTTGTTTTTATATTTTTGAGAAAACACAGAAAATAGCTTTGTGCGCCCCCCAAGTCGTTGCCAAGAATCATTATGCAAACTGATTCCAGTCAAGTGTGGGGGGGGAATCTCTTGCTCCCCCCCCCAGCCAATCCTCATTGAAATGAATGAAAGAGAAAGTGCTTTCAAAATTCCTTTGGAAAGAGAAGGCGGTTTCATTGAATTTCCTCATGTGGCGTTTCTTCTTTTTGGAAGTGGCCGTGTTATTCCCATCCTGTGTTAGGTAATCAATCATTCCCTCTTTATCTGAAGTCTCCTGGGCCCCCAACATTTCTATTAAACCTCAGGGGAAACCATCGTCTGCAAAGTTTTCTTTTTCAGATCAGGAAATGTGGGCCTTCAGCAAGACTGGATGCCATGTAATGGAAACCCAGACATTAGGCAAAATGGCTGCTTCCTTGCAGACGTTTCACGACCCAGCTAGGGAACGTTGTCAGTTCTAGACAGGAGTGGGGGTTGTTCTCTGTTTCTATATCAGTGGCTTGTCTAATTGACGCTGTGGGGAGAGTTCTTGGGAGTTCTTTGATTAGGCTGCTCTTTACTGAATTGGCAGTTCCTTGATTGGGGTATTGTTTACTGCTCGTATATTAACAGAGAGCAAACCCCGCTCCCTTCTAGCACTGATAATGTTACCTAGTTGGGTGATGAAACATCTGCAAGAAAACGACCAAGCTCAGAGGGCACCAAGGACTCCACAGTGTCCTCTTCCATTTCCTCTTCTTCTTCCTTCTCTTCCTCCTCCTCTTCCTCGTCTTCTTTCTTCCTTCTTTCCTTCCTTCCTTCCTGTCCTCCTCCTCCTCCTCCTCCTCCTCACAAACCCTGCTTTCTTCTGGCACTGATGATGCCACCTAGTTGGGTAATGAAACATCTGCAAGGAAACCACCAAGCTTCTTCAGTTGTTTCTTCCTCCTTTTCTGCACTTCACACATTACCCTAAACGGTAACCGTATATCGATGTACGTACATTTGTGTGAGATTCTGAGCGCAATGGAACCTGAGCTCTCCCCATGATCCTCCGATAACCACAGGAAAATAATTAAGTCACAATTAAAAAAACCTGACTTTTCTCTGTGGCTTATTAATTTCCTGTCCATCCCCTCTGAAGAGCAGAGAAGGCTTATGCTCATTTTCTCTCCTTTCTCCTAGCACTGCTCAACTGTGAATATATAAAAAGAAGAAGAGGTGTACCTGAGAATAGACAGTATATTTCATAACTTAAAAGATGTGCTTCAATCATGTCCTCAGTTGCACCTCGTCTACCTACCGGTATGTAGGCAAGAGATAAAAACTTTCAGAAGCTCTGGGCTGGTTTGAGAGTCGTCGTCAGAACGGCTTTCAAAGAATCTGGTTTTGCTACTTGTGCAAAAAACTTCACTCAGGAAGTTGGTTGGGTCAGTTTCTTTCTGGAAAGAAAGCCTTTTTTTACTACCGGTTCGCCTGAACCAGTACGAACTGGTAGCATTTCACCAATGGCCTGGACACAGGGGAAATATCTCTTGGGCTTGACTGGCTGAAGATATTTGGAGCAGATGTTGAGTCAACAGAGATCCCATTCTAACATAATCCACCCTGGGATTTTCCAAATGGTTTGGGACTTCCTCCAATCTGGCTGGCTGAGTATTCAGACAACTGCAGTCCCAGCCCAGCAGGAACGATGAATGAAGATCAGGGATCACCTCCCAAGGCACCTATAATGGCTCCTTCTGATGATGCAGTTGACTTTTAGAAAATGTTGTGGATGGCCTACACCGTAGCTGCAAAATTGATATCTTACATCTTGGAATGGAGGCTGAATAAAGACCTCCTAGTTACAAGGTCTGGCAAAGATGGGAGGACCGTCTGAAACAAGGAAAGTCCTCCTTTGATCCAAAGTGACAAGTCTTTGACAGACAGACAGACAGACAAAGACAGAGAAATATGTATGAAGCAGTCAATCTGTAATTTGGATGTAGCAGATAAACAAGCATATCTTGGTGATATTAAGGAAGGTGCAACCTGGGTGGTACAACCTGAATGGTGGAGAAATAGCCCAGAAAATCAAAAGTTGGCCAATGCAGTTGATTCAGTTTTCTAGGTCATTTGGACCAAATCTTTAGCCCTATCAGCACCGTATTCATTGGCCTGAGTTTATTTTCCATATCATGCCAATGATCAATAAACTGAACCAAACACTGGAACCATTACATTTTAGTTCTCCTGTTTGTGCATCAGGACAAATTCCATCGTATTGTTTACTTTGTAAAAGGGGAAAATGTGGCTCCATCCAACCCTAAGCTGAATGTCATCCCCAGAGTTTTCACTTCTGGAAAATGAGTGGAGTTGTCAGCCAAGTCTCCTCAGGCTAACAAGGTCACAAAGAGATCCTCAGACGCATGTAGGACAAGTCAGGTTGAATTCCGTCCACAAAATGACACAAGGCACAATTTGGAAATCTGAGCCAAGTGGTCTTACTATCCGACATAAATAGTCTAACCGTGATTATTAGCTTCCATGTCCTGTAGGCAATACCTGCAGGGTTTAAAGAGTACAATTAAACCGCCTGGTTTAATTGAGGTCTTCACAAGGCCTTTTCTGTCATGCTGAGATATCTGGAAAGAGCGGAGCTGAATTTTATGGTCTTGTACTGAGAGGTGCTTTGGAGCAGTGGTGAAATCCAATTTTTTTACTACCAGTTCTGTGGGTGTGGCTTGGTGGGCGTGGCAGGGGAAGGATACTGCAAAATCCCCATTCCCTCCACACTCTGGAGCCACCCAGAGGTGGTATTTGCCAGTTCTCTGAACTACTCAAAATTTCCGCTACCGGTTCTCCCAAACCTGTCAGAACCTGCTGAATTTCACCCCTGCTTTTTATTATTTATTTATTTATTTATTTGATTTCTATACCGCCCTTCTCCCGAAGGACTCAGGGCAGTGTACAGGCAAAAATAAAACAAACAGTGCAATATATAATTTAAAATGCAATTAAAAAACTTATTTTAAAATTGGCCTGAAAATTAAAATATACAGTGAGCTAAAAACCCCATTTAAAATTAATTAATAAGAATTTTAAAAAATTTGATAAAATTCAATTTAAGACAGCTTTGGAGGGGTTTTAAGTTGGACACCTCCTTACCTTTTACTCCCACTGGGCCCCCACCTCTAAACAGCCACAGATGACATTCAGAACAGAATTGGAAGGGACCTTGAAGGACTTCTAGTCCAACCTTCTGCTCAGACAGGAAACCTTATACCCTTTCAGACATACGGTTGTCCAATCTCTTCTTAAAAACTCTCAGTGTTGGAACATTCACAACCTCTGAAGGCAAATTGTTCCACTGATTGATTATTCTCACTGTCAGGAAATTCCTCCTTAATTCCAAGTTGTTTCGGTGCTTGACTATTTCCACCTGTTGCTTCTTGTTCTGCCTTCCGGTGCTTTTGAGACTTGAGAGGACATGCATCTGAATTTCATTGATGGGTGTTGTGCCTCGCCCGCCCTCCTCTCCTCAGCTGGGCCCCTCCCATCTCCTGCTATCTGAGCCAGAGACTGATAGTGAAGAAGAATGGCCTGGCATGCCTCCAGCCCCCAGCCCTGGCACCATGCCCGGACAGACTGAGCAAACAAACCTCCCTACAGCGTGTGAGCACGAAGCCAGCCACGAGCTAGAATTGCCGGCAGCTGAGCAGGAGGACGAAAAGTGGACAAATCCCCTCTTCCGGAGAATGGAGAGGCGATGTCAGCAAAAGGAAGGGAGGGGCAGGCCTGGATAAGTGCTGAGTCATGAAGCCACACCCCATGGCCTATATAAAGGATCTGCTTTTTGGCATTCCTTGAGTCAGGCAAAGTCTCATCTGGTTGCTGAAGTCACACCTTGGATTCCTGCCTGCCCTGAGAACTCTTGACAGGAATTTGGCAAAGCTGCAGAGGCTTCGTGGCCACGCTTGATACAGACTTCCCAGACCCGGCCTTCAGAGGAAGAGTGGGACACAACAATGGGATTCTCAGGGACCTTATGCAGCTCAGATGTTGGCTTGTCCTCTCCTTTTATCAGTAGATGGTAGAAGACTTGCCTACTCTAACTGCATAGATTTAATTTCAAAGAAGTGAAGAAACAGCTTAGTACCTTCTTCAATGCTGGTGCTGTTGAATTCATAGAGCAAAGGATGCTCTATGGGAAATTGATTTGTCTACGAGCTATGTGGTTTCTGTATGTTAAGGGCTATTTACCTTTAGAGAACACCATAGACAGTATTTCATGGCCTGCTAGAGCTTGAGCACAGATTTCAAGCTCAGTTTGGCTCAAATTCAGTCCTTCAAAGGACGTTGCTATGAGATGATAGGCACCAAGATACTTCTCCTTTTTTTTAATCCATTGCTATTAGCTCTATCCATAAACAACTAGAATGATAGGAGGGTTTTTAAAAGTATTGCAGCTGCCTTTGAGGGAGGATGTGTCTAACAAGTACGTGGGGTATAGAAATTCCCAGCAATTATTTTTATACAAAAGATTAAACATCTCTGTCCTTTCTTTTACCTGTAATCTATAAAATAAACATCAGTATAGGAGATTACTATGAAGATAAATGCCTGGTACAAAATCCAGCAGATATCCTGGTTAAGATGCGGCATGGTTAACATTCAAATCCAACTGTTTTGTCAAATGCTATCTATTTTCTGTCAGTTTTGTAATCACTGGACAAAGGGAAATGCACAAACCTTTTCAGAATTATATACTTACACACTTACTAAAATAAAATAACTCATCAGAAAATTTCTGCTGAGGAACAGGTTTCAAATGACATTTTTTCTACCATAAGTAAGAATGCACTGGTTATATGAATCTGATCCATTTCACTGTCTAATATGCAGAACAGATTTCTTCTTCTTCTTCTTCCTCTTCTTCTTCTTCCTCTTCCTCTTCTTCTTCTTCTTCTCCTCCTCCTCCTCCTCCTCCTCCTCCTTCTTTCCTCCTCCTCCTCCCTCTTCCTCCTCCTCCTCTCTCTTCCTCCTCCTCTTCCTCTTCCTCCTCCTCCTCCTCTTCCTCTTCCTCCTTCTCCTCCTCCTCCTCCTCTTCTTGTCCTCCTTCTCCGTCTCCGTCTCCTTCTCCTTCTCCTTCTTCTTTCCGCCTCCTCCTCCTGAGGGGAGAACTTTTGTCCAGGATGTGAGGCATCTGAAGATATTGTCTCAGCCACTTCCTGACCCATGGAGTATACAGATCCTCAATGGAAGGCAGGCCTGTTGTGTTTTCTGCAGCAGTAACTATCCTTTGAAGTCTGTATGTGAACGGATTCAACAGAAGTCTTCATCTATCAGTTGAAAACAGTAAACTTTGCTCTGCTTTTCAGTTATGTCCTGAAACCAGAGTAAAAAGCAGACTACGACTTCCCAATTCTTTCCCTACACAATCCTTTTACAGCCCTTTAAGTTGGCGCCCAACACTGCGTGATGCAGCAATGAAGGTGCTGTAATTCCATTACAAACAAAGTATATCGGTTCCAATAACATTCGTTAGTTGATTCCAACTTGGAGGGAGGAACAACGTTTCCCTCTTCAGCCCTTTTATAAATTATGCCAGCATCTGTGAGAAGCAGAGCCAGCTGCGGAACTTTCTCTCCCCCCACCTCTTAAACTATTTAAATGTTTCTGGGTTTTATGCACTGCCTATAGGAAGCATTTTCACAAGTGGGTACCTTTGATGTAATTAATGGTTGCTTCTGCTTGTTTCCTTCTGCCTCTTTAATTAACACCTCTCCTCCACCCCCAGCACATGCAACTCAGAAACTGTTATATTATGAAAGAGCTAAATTGAATAATCTTATGTCACACGCAAAAGATACTCGGGCCTTAAAAAAAATAAGTTGTCAGGTTATTCCTTCAAACTTAACTGTCACTCCAGCTCAAATGGAGCTATGTGAGAGAAAAAAAGAAAGAACAGAATAACAGAATAACAGAATAATAGAGTTGGAAGGGACCTTAGAGGTCTTCTAGTCCAACCCCTCCTCAAGCAGGAGGCCCTATACCAGTCATGGTGAACCTTTTCAGCACTGAGTGCCAAAAAGGAACTGCACACATGGCACCAAGTGCCGAAAAGGTGGTACTTTGTGCACATGCGCAGGCTCCTTAGGGCTGCAACTAGGAAGAGGAACTGGCCAGGGGGCATGCGCGCACTGGATAACTTACTTCTGGTTTCTGGCCCATGCAGATGCATCAGCCAGAACCAGTCTTCTGGTTATTGCCATGGATGCACACGCGCCAATCAGCTGGCTGGCATGCGCGCTCACACCGGAAAACGGAAGACCAGCTTTTCCAGTTTCACTGCACTGCCACACACACAAAGCCCAGCTGATCGGTGTGTGTGCATGTGTGCCAAAAACCTGGAGGAGGATCGGGTGACGCCGCGCATGCCAAGTGACATGGCTCCGTGTGCTACTTCAGGCCATAGACACCATCACGACCCTGGACCATTTCAGACAGGTGGTTGTCCAGTCTTTTCTTAAAAACCTCCAGTGATGGAGCCCCCACAACCTCTGGAGGCAACTTCTGGTCCACTGGTTGATTGTCCTCACTATCAGGAAGTTTCTCCTTAATTCCAGGTTGCTTCTCTCCTTGATTAGTTTCCACCCATTGTTTCTTGTCTTGTCTTCTGGCAGGAAAGGAAAGGAAAGGAAAGGAAAGGAAAGGAAAGGAAAGGAAAGGAAAGGAAAGGAAAGGAAAGGAAAAAGAAAATCCATAAAAAATGGGTAGATATGGACAATAACATCCCAAGAATGCCTTCAAAAATGTTTGACTTTCTGGTGGAGAAGGGACTCCAAAATCAAGGGAGAAATCCTCTCTATTGTTCAAGAAGACCTTCTCCAGATGATAGACATTCTATTCCAGGAAAGAAATAATGTGTTGGTAAGGCAGAGAAAAATCTTTGGCACTTGCTGTTGTGGTTTTCCTCTTTGCCCGTCCCACAGCTACCGCCTCTTTTTGTGCACAAAAGGCAGCCTTCCATCACAACATTTCCCTACTGCCCCCAGACCCATAACTGACATAATACCATAGAACTGGACGTTGCTGGGAATGGGATGCAAAATGTCTCAAAATCTTGGCCCAGAGAAACAATATATGCAAACATCAAGCATAGTCTGAATATTAATCAGGACAATTTGACCTACAGGTCTAGTCTTGCCTTAGGCATGAAAACTGGTTGGTTGACTTTGAGTTAGTCTCTTTTCCCCCGCCCCTCTCTCTTTCCAACCCGGCTCATGGGGAGGAGGGAGGAGTATAAGGTACCTTTGCTGCCTTGAGTTATTTATAAAAATAATAAAGGTGAGATATCAATCAATCAATAATTTGTATGTATGCATCTATCATCTTTCTCCCCCCTTTCTCTCTCTCTCTCTCTCTCTCTCTCTCTTTCTAGTTCTTTCTTTCTCTCCTTCTGCCTCTCTTTCTCCCTCTCCCTCTCCCTCTCTCTCCCTCTTTCTCTCTAGCTCTAGCTCTCTTTCTCTCCCTGTTCTCTCTTTCTCTCTCTCTCTTTCTAGCTCTTTCTTTCTCTCCCTGTCTCTCTCTCTCTCTCTCTTTCTAGTTCTTTCTTTCTCTCCCTCTGTCTCTCTCTCTCTCTCTCTTTCTAGTTCTTTCTTTCTCTCCCTCTGTCTCTCTCTCTCTTTCTAGCTCTTTCTTTCTCTCCCTCTCTCTATCTCTTTCTTTCTAGCTCTTTCTTTCTTTCTCTCTCTTTCTCTCTGTCTCTTTCTAGCTCTTTCTCTCCCTCGTTCTCTCTTTCTCCCTCTACCCCTCTCTGTCCATGGAGCCTTGTTATTTTCAGTCCAAACCACCTACAGCACAATGTTCTGGGAAATCCAACTCTTTCTTCCACTTATTTTTTCTCTCTCTCTGAGCAATAATACCTGATCTCTGTGAGGCCCCCAGATGGCGACCAGATTTATCTGCAAACTGCGTCTGAGGCTGCCAAATCAGTCACTGATCTTGTGGGCTGAGATTCAATCTGTATCTTCATTGTTGGACAAACAAACTGCTCTGTGCTGCTTCCTCACTGCCAACTGGGTGTCTTATTTCCTGATATGTTTTATCTTCAGAGCCATATGCTTTCTTAACCCTCCGAGGCTCCACCAAGGAAGGATAATGACGCATAGGAAAATCAAATTTTATGCCGCAGAAGCCCGAATTTGCCAGCTTCAAAATTTCCTCTTATCACATTATATGAATATGTCTATAGCATCTTTGCAGCAGATTTTGGGGGTCTCAGCAAAGACCTAAAGCCACTCAGAGGGGCGGGGGCATTGTTATCTAGAACAATGAAAGCTTTTTTTCATGACAGGTAGGATTGTTAGGTAAGAATCAAATCCGATAGTGCCGAAAAATTGTTACTGCAACATAAATCTTTGAATCGTATTTCAGATCAGAAGTGCCAACCTCAGCCGGTCACAAGTCAGAGGCTTTTCCGAATTGCCAAATCTTGACTCTTGTAGAGCTGTCCATTCCTAAAATATCATTTCAGGTGACCCAAGAGAATTGATCTGATCACACGTTTAAGGAATTGGGATTAAGAATTTTGGTTCTTGACATGGTCCCAAATGCATGACCTTGAAGTTATTTGCAGAGTTTAAAGTCGTCTATACATTTCTTCATTATTTTAGCTTCCCAGTGATTTTGAAGTAGGTCAGATTGACAGTTGTGGCTGGGCTGTTCCAAGGTCAACCCATGAGTGTTGGAACTTGGGTTGGACTAAAAGACCTCCAAGGTCCCTCCCAACTCTCTTGTTCTGTTCTTCTTGTGCTTAAACAGAGTATTGTGTCTATCATCCTATGGATTTCCCCATCTTCACTACTTTATAAATTAAGCACTTTCTTTTGACAGTTGCATGTAACTCCCTTCCTACTGAGGACAAGTGGAAAAATGCAAATGGATAAACTAGTTAGATGTCTTTTATTTCCAAAAAAGAGGATTGCTAAAGATACATCATCATACAGAAATAAGTTGAGAAGGAATGCATTTGCTCTTCATGGTCATTCATGAAAGAAATGGAATTTTAAGAAGTAGCAAAATGACATTTGTGCATACGGAAGTTAGACCAGGAACTGAAAAACCTACAATAGAGGAAGAAGAAGAAGAAGAAGAAGAAGAAGAAGAAGAAGAAGAAGAAGAAGAAGAAGAAGAAGAAGAAGAAGAAGAAGAAGAAGAAGAAGAAGAAGAAGAAGAAGAAGAAGAAGAAGAAGAAGAAGAAGAAAACTACAATGCAAAAATTAAAGCAAAGAATGAATCAATGCATCATGAATCAGAGAAGAAAACAATATTTTGGACAACAAGAAATTTTGCTGAGGTTCTCTCCCTTTCTCTCTCTCTCTCTCTCTCTCTCTCTCCCTCCCCCCCCTCCCTCTCTCCCTCCCCCTTCTCTCCTCCCTCTCCCTCCCTCCCTCCTTCTCTCTCTCTCTCCTTTCTCTTCTCTCTCTTTACTTTTGCCATTTCCACTGTAGTCAAAGCTGGTTTATGCAGAGATAAAGAGCCAACTTCTGAAATGCTTTTAAGCTTAAGGCAGAATGTTAGACAGAAGAAACGATATATAGACCATCCATCCTTGCCTGGGGAACCAAAAGTCTAACATCTCTTTACTGTTTATGTCACTTCTGCTGGGTCTCCAGGGCAGATGCAAAAGCCAGAATTAAAGCACTGAATTATCATAATTAGTAAGCACATGGCATTATGTCACAAAGGCTCTGATAGCCCTATTGATAAGGTTTCCCAGGGAAGTTAAAAGAGCATTTATAACATTTGGGAAATAGGAATTGCATTCATACAAGCTGCAGTTCGGTTAACATCTGCTTTTGGAGTGATGCTTACAGCACCAGCAACAGCCAACATGGAATCCCAAAAGGTTGAAGTATTTTGGGACGACTAAGCGATAAGGGACGGTGGCTCAGTGGCTAAGATGCTGACCTTGTCGATTGAAAGATCGGCAGTTCAGCGGTTCAAATCCCTAGTGCCATGTAACGGGGTGAGCTCCCGTGACTTGTCCCAGCTTCTGCCAACCTAGCAGTTCAAAAGCATGTAAAAAATGCAAGTAGGAAAATAGGGACCACCTTTGATGGGAAGGTAACAGCGTTCCGTGCGCCTTTGGCGTAAAGTCATGCTGGCCACATGACCACGGAGACGTCTTCGGACAGCGCTGGTTCTTCGGCTTTGAAACGGAGATGAGCACCACCCTCTAGAGTTGGGAACGACTAGCACGTATGCACTTACCTAGGAAATAAGGATGACCCCATCTTCCTTCCTCTTCCTTGAATTCTAATGGTGCATTTAAGCTACTTACTTCCTGGGTTAATTTTTCTCTTTTTTAACCATACACTTCAATGGAAGCTTCTGATGTTACCTGGGTCAACCCTGGAACTGGGCAGATGCAGCAATTACAGCTTTTCTACCCACAATCTACCACTTTGGTCCATCAGATTCACACTCCTGACCCCTAAATATCCCCCAACACGTCCCAAGTTCTTTTGAATCGCTCTCACTCTCTCACTCGCTTCTTAAAGGAAAGTGACTTAAACACGGCTCCTTCATGGCAAATTTTGCTTTCTGATGATAGAAAGGCAATTGTAATGCTGAGGGCTGTTGGAAATGATTTAGGAGAGAAGAAAGGAATATGACAAAGCAAGTTATCACTTGTTTGCAGTTGTACTGATAAGAAACCAGCCCTCCCTGAATCCAAAGACGCTCGACCTCACTGATAATTGAGATTTTTTTATTTATTTATTTATTTTTGTCACAACAATATATGTAACTATCATACAGAAAGGTTATATAGTATATAAAGGTATAAGCATATATATATATATATATATATATATATATGTAGGTCTTTGGTTATTCGGGTTTTCTCCCGCGTAAAATTGGAAGTGCCTTGGCGACGTTTCGACGAAGTCTCATTCGTCATCTTCAGGCTTCAGCTTCGTGCTTCTGGGAGCAATTGCTCCCAGAAGCCGCAACTAAGAAGATGACGAATGAGACTCGTCAAACGCCGCCAAGGCACTTCCAATTTACCCGAACAACCAAAGACCTACATACAAACACCCGTGAAAACCCCAGAAAACATATATATATATATATATATATATATAGGAAGAAGAAAAGAAAAACAATAGGACAGGAACGGTAGGCACGTTTGTGCGCTTATGCACGCCCCTTATGGTCCTCTTAGGAATGGGGTGAGATCAATAGTGGAAAGTTTTTGGTTAAAGCTTTTAGGATTATGAGAAGAGACCACAGAGTCAGGTAAAGTATTCCAAGCACTGATGATTCCGTTACAGAAATCATATTTTCTGCAATCTAGATTAAAGCGGTTGACATTAAGTTTAAATCTATTGGTTGCTCTTGTATTATTGCAATTAAAGCTGAAGTAGTCTTTGACAGGAAGGACATTACAATAGATGATTCTATGAGTTAAACTTAGGTCTTGCCAAAGGCGACGGAGTTCCAAGTTTTCCAAGCCCAGGATTTCAAGTCTAGTGGGATAAGGTATTTTGTTGTTTACAGAGGAATGGAGAACTCTTCTTGTAAAATATTTCTGGACACGTTCAATTGTATTGATGTCAGAGATATGGTGAGGGTTCCAAACAGGTGAGCTGTATTCTAGAATTGGTCTAGCAAATGTTTTATATGCTCTGGTTAGTAGTGTAGTGTTTTTGGAAAAGAAGCTACGCAAGATTAGGTTTACAACTCTTAGAGCCTTTTTTGCTATGTATTTGCAGTGGGCTTTGGCACTTAGATCATTTGACATGAAAACTCCAAGGTCTTTAACGGGATGGGGGTCATCTGTAAGGTAATGTCCATCAAGCGAGTACTTAGTGTTTGGGTTCTTTTTTCCTATATATAAGACTGAGCATTTGCTGGTTGAGATTTGGAGTTGCCAAGTTTTAGACCAAGCGGTTAGATGATCAAGGTCTTTTTGAATGATAGATGTATTATCAGTGGTGTTAAATAGTTTGACATCGTCAGCAAAGAGAACACAATTACTTGAGATATGGTCACAAAGATCATTAATGTATAGTATGAAGAGTGTTGGTCCAAGGACGCTGCCTTGAGGAACGCCACTCTTGACAGGAACAGGATTTGAAAGAGCATTGCCAATTTTGACCACTTGTTGTCTGTTAGACAGAAAAGCAGATATCCATTTGTGAAGGGGTCCTGAAATGCCATAGGATGTTGTTAGTTTTAGGAGAAGTTTATCGTGTACTACTGAGTCAAAAGCTTTGCAGAAGTCTATGTAGATTGCATCTATTGTTTTGCCTTGATCGAGATTTGTAGTCCATATGTTTTTACAGTGGAGAAGTTGTAAGTTGCATGATAATTTTTTCCTGAAACCAAATTGTTTATTGGAGAGTATTTATTTATTTATTTATTTATTAATCATACTTATATACCGCACCATCTCCCGTAGGACTCAGGGCGGTTCACAGGCATATTAAAACAATATAATAAATAAGCATTAAAACCCGATTAAGACTAAATATTATCATGGCCTGATCACTAAAACAGTAAAAACCAGTAAAAACCCCATTAAAATTTGCTAAAACATTTTATTCTTAGGCTAGTCCAGCGCGCTGAAATAATAGAGTCTTCAGTTCCCGTCTGAAGGTCCGGAGGTCGGGGAGTTGTCGTAATCCCGGAGGAAGCTCGTTCCACAGGGCTGGTGCCGCCACAGAGAAGGCCCTCCCCCTGGGGGTCGCCAACCTACATTGTTTGGTCGACGGCACCCTGAGGAGGCCCACTCTGTGGGAGCGCACAGGTCGTGGGAGGCAATCGGTGGCAGAAGGCGGTCTCGAAGGTATCCCGGTCCTAAGCCATGGAGCGCTTTAAAGGTGGTAACCAAAACCTTGAATTGCACCCGGAAGACTACCGGTAGCCAGTGTAGGCTGTGCAGGATGGGTGTTATATGGGAGCAACGCGGTGCTCCCTCTATCACCCGCGTGGCCGCATTCTGGACTAACTGGAGCCTCCGGGTGCTCTTCAAGGGGAGCCCCATGTAGAGAGCATTGCAATAGTCCAGGCGGGAAATGACGAGGGCGTGAGTGACCGTGCGTAAGGCGTCCCGGTCAAGGAAGGGGCGCAACTGGCGGATCAGGTGGACCTGATAAAATGCTCCCCTGGCGACGGCTTTCAAATGATCCTCTAAGGACAGCCGATCATCCAGGAGGACGCCTAAGTTGCGCACTCCCTCCCTGGGGGTCAGCACTTCCTCCCCCACAGTCAGCGATGGTGTAAGCTGACTGTACCGGGACGCCGGCACCCACAGCCACTCTGTCTTGGAAGGGTTGAGTCAGAGCCTGTTCCTCCCCATCCAGACCCGCATGTTGTTTGTAGGTTGTTTGCTTCTAAGTGTGAGGTAATGGATTGGTTGATGATTGATTCCATGACTTTGCAGGTGACGCAGCATAGAGAGATTGGTCTGTAATTTTCGACTAAGCTGGGGTCTCCTTTTTTGAAGATAGGGTTGACTGTGGCCAGTGATCAAAGTTTGGGAAGGGAATTGGGAGTGAAAGCTTTATCAAAGATTATGCTTAGGGGTTCTGCTATATTAGTGGAAAGTTTTTTTAAGAAGTAGGCACATAGTCCATCGGGTCCAATAGATAGCGATGGTTTTATGTTATGAAGAGCTTTTCCAACATTTTCTTCTGTGAAGTCTATATGAGTTAAGTCATCATGTTCATTGCTGGTACGTTTGTGGAATGTCGGATATGTATCATCGCTGTTAACAAAAACTGAGCCAAAGAATATGTTGAAGAGGTTGGCTTTAACTGTTTCGTCATTGCATTCTTTGTTGTTAGAATCTTTTAGTGGTGGGATGGATCTTGTGTCTTTAAGTTTATTGTTAACAAAATTATAAAAGGCACGATTGGAATTTGTCATGAAGGTCCTCTTCTTGTTTGGTGTGGTAATTTGTGCATTCAGTTTTTATTTGGTTGCATATATTTCTGTAGCGGTTTTTGAAATTTGCTACAAAGCCTTTTTTGTTTCTTTTCCAGAGGGATTTTTTTTTGATTGAAGCTTTTTTATTGATATGGGTAGTTTGCTTTTCCTGATCACGGTTGTCATTTGTGGTACATATAGTTTAATGACTCTATTGATTTCAAGTAGGAAAACTCTATAGTGGTCTTCAGCAGTTATGCAGTTTGCAAACAGATTTTGCCAGTCCAGAAATGAAAGATTGTTGTTTATAAGGTCGTAGTTGGCTTTTTTGAAGTTGTAGATGTGGATACTATTGTTATGACGATTTGAGTATGGACGTATATTGAGACGAAAATCAATCATGCAGTGGTCACTGTTGGAAAAAGGTTCTTTAATTTGTAGTCCATAAATTGAGTTTGGGTTGTTGCAGAAGATGAGATCAAGGCAGTTGTTGAGTCTTGTATTGTTAGTTACAAGTTGTTCAAGACCTAGGTTTGTAACAGCGTTGTATAGTGTAGTATGGATTGGATCAGTTGTACATTCATTAGTTATCCAGTTAATGAGAGGTAGATTTAGGTCGCCCAGGAAGATGAGAGGGTATGGGCAAGAGGTAGCCCATGTTAGCAGTGAGGTTAGCATATTTGCATGGGTAATGTCATAGTCAGGGTTTTGGGAGCTTTCCCCAAAGGCCCATCTCTCTAGGTTGGGCTAAAATGATTCAGGCCAAAACCAGGCATCTGTGATAGGATATAGTGGGGCAGCCTCCCAGGAGAGAAGGGGGAGACATTCCAGAGGAGTAAGAGGCAAGTCAGTTCACACATTTTGTGTGAGAGAAAGAGGGTGAAGACAGCCCTCCTTAACTGAGTATATTATAATAACAACAGAGTTGGAAGGGACCTTGGAGGCCTTCTAGTCCAACCCCCTGCCCAGGCAGGAAACCCTACACCATCTCAGACAGATGGTTATCCAACATTTTCTTAAAAACTTCCAGTGTTGGAGCATTCACAACTTCTGCAGGCAAGTTCTTCCACTGATTAATTGTTCTCACTGTCAGGAAATTTCTCCTTAGTTCTAAGCTGCATCTCTCCTTGATTAGTTTCCACCCATTGCTTTTTATTCTACCCTCAGGTGCTTTGGAGAATTGTTTGACTCCCTCTTCTTTGTGGCAACCCCTGAGATATTGGAAGACTGCTATCATGTCTCCCCTAGTTCTTCTTTTCATTAAACTAGGCATACCGAGTTCCTGCAACCGTTCTTCATATATTGTTAGCTTCCAGTCCCTTAATCATCTTTGTTGCTCTTCTCTGCACTATTTCTAGAGTCTCAACATCTTTTTTACATCGTGGCGACCAAAACTGAATGCAGTACTCCAAATGTGGCCTTACCAAGGCATTATAAAGTGGTATTAATACTTCATGTGATCTTGATTCTATCCCTCTGTTTATGCAGCCCAGAACTGTGTTGGCTTTTTTAGCAGCTGCTGCACACTGCTGGCTCATATCTAAATGGTTGTCCACTAGGACTCCCTCTCACAGGTACTACTATTGAGCAAGGTACCACATATACGGTACCTGTGCATTTTGTTTTTTTGGCCTAAACGTAGAACCTTACTTTTGTCACTGTTGAATTTCATTTTGTTAGATAGCACCCAATGTTCAAGTCTGTCAAGATCCCTCTCTAACTTGAGCCTATCTTCTGGAGTTTTGGCTATTCCTGCCAGCTTGGTGTCATCTGCAAATTTGATGAGTTCCCCCTCTATCCCCTCGTCCAAGTCATTGATGAAGATGTTGAAGAGTACTGGGCCTAAAACAGAGCCTTGGGGTACTGTTTTATACATGTTTTTGTAGTGTACAAGTTGTATACTAGAGAGCTTAGTCTGGAAGAATTCTGTCTGTAGATGTAGAACAATAAAAAAGTGTGCAGAAGAGGAGGAGGAAGGGAAGGGGGAGGGGGAGGGGGAGGAGGGGGAGGAGGGGGAGATAATCCTGCTGTGTGAAGGAGAAGATGCAGCCAGAAACCAAAACAAAAAAAGAGAAGAAAGTTGGTTCCTTAAGTCTAGTCACACCACTTATGGTAACAGCTCTACCATCAAAGTTTTCCCCCCACATTCTCTTTAGATTTTACTAATCCAGTGTCAACAAAGGCAAGTTCTTTCATTATGTTTGGCTTTGAATTTTATCTTTTTTAACCAGCTCCCCCAGAGTGGGAAGCCTGGTGTCACTTCTGTCATTTGCAGAATAGCTCATCCCCCTGATCAAATATTAGCCCTGTTAGCAGACAACATTTATTTTGTGGTGACATTTGTTATCCTTTAATATGTGAAACAGCAGCCCAGCCGTTCTTTCCTAGCAGCAACTTAAGTACCCTCTTTTTAACATTTCCATCTAACTTTAATTTTGCTGTTAAATGGCACAGAACTCCTGGGGAAATGCAGCCTGAATTGTATCTCAGAGTCATGTTGTCTCGAGACAGAATATTGCTAGAAATAAAACACATTTCAGAGTCTTTGTGGGATTCAGGTGCCGAATGGATGGAGACGCATTCCTTGGAGCTCTGCAGAAAGAGTAATGATGATAATAATAATTAAAAAATGAAAACAAACAAAAACAGGGCTTCTGGGAGGCAGGGAGAAAGCTTTATTCTAACACATCCCATTTACATAGATTAGATGATAGATAGATAGATAGATAGATAGATAGATAGATAGATAGATAGATAGATAGATAGATAGATAGAGATGGTAGATAGATGGTAGATGATAGATAGATAAATGGATGGATGGATGAATGAATGGATGGATGGATGGATGGATGGATGGATAGAGATGACAGAAGATAGATAGATAGATAGATAGATAGATAGATAGATAGATAGATAGATAGATAGATAGATAGATAGATAGATAGATAGATATGGTAGATAGATGGTAGATGATAGATAAATGGATGGATGGATGGATGGATGGATAGAGATGATAGATGATAGATAGATAGATAGATAGATAGATAGATAGATAGATAGATAGATAGATAGGTGATAGATAGATAGAGATGATAGATAGATGATAGATGATAGATGATAGATGGATAGATGGATGGATGGATGGATGGATGGATGGATGGATGGATGGATGGATGGATGGATGGATAGAGATGATAGATAGATGCCCTCAATTTACAACCACAATGGAGCCTGAAATTTCTGTTCCTAAGCGAAACAAACTGAATTTTGCTCTGACCTTTCTTGCCACCGTTGTTAAATGAATCACTGCCCTTCTTAAATTTGTCATAGGGTGGTTAAGTGAATTGGACTTCCCCATTCTGACTTTGCCTGTCAGAAGGTCGCAAAAGGGGGATCATGTGACCCCAGGATGCTGCAATCGTCATAAGTATGAGTCAGTTGCCAATGGTCTGAATTTGGATCCCGTGACCATGGGGCTGATGCAGCAGTCGTAAGTGCGAAAAAACAGTCCTAGAAATGAACTGTTGTAAGTCGAGGACTACCGGTAAGCTCCCCAGCTGAGAGGCATAAATGATGTACATAAATGGGTACATAAATGATGGGTAGGTGGGAGACTAAAGGGTAAAACCATAAGGAATGAACAGGGTGAATGCTCTCTAGCTCCCGGTGTCCTTTAATGAATTTCCACCTCGTTTGGAATATCTGCTATTTACTATTAGCGGGTTCATTTATCAGAATTAAATGTCTTGTTTACTAGATTTATGACTTCTCTCTCGTGGAAATCGCAGAAGGATGAAACCATTTTATAGCCTGGATCCCGACTTCCTTTCTCCTTTTCTCCAGCCAAGCCAAGCAGAATAGTTGGAACTGGGTGATGTATATTAACTGGGAAGAGGAGGACGGGAAGGTGTTCACACGTTATTAAATCGTCCAGCCTCCCTTTCCTCTCAAGGTGATCTACGCAGAGCTTCCTCCCTCCTCTCATTTAAACCCTGGAAAACTGAAGGGAGAAACCGTGATTTGTCTGAAGTTACCTAGGAAATCCAAGGTCGAGTAGAATCATGGACCAGATTGGCCCCAACTTCTCACCACTGTTCACTTTTGGGAGCTGCGTCGTCCCATGAGCCAAAAAAAATGAACATTTTGCTTCAAAAGGGAGCTACTTTGCAAGGGGACGAGTCTGAGAGTTTTTAGTCTGGTATACTTCTCATTTTTCAGTGGGAGACATTCCCTTGCCGGTATATTTAAGATTACAGCCTTACAGTCCTTTGTGAATTTTGTCAGCCTGAGGGCCAGATTTTATCTGGGACTGATTAGGAGAGCTGAGTCTGATTAGTGCAGGGCTTGGTTTTCATGTGAACATTGATAGAGTCAGTGATGGAGTCTCTCACTACAATAAATGAAGTTTCCTCTTTGCTTCCACCCAAGTTCCAGCGGTCATCTAGAGTTCAGCCCTAGGAATGGGACAAATAATATTTTAATAATAAACAAACAAACAAACAAGCCAGCGGTCAGAGAACTGCACAAGCTCAGTTCCATTCCAGGGAGAAGGAAGGAAGGGAGGGAGGGAGGGAGGGAGGGAGGGAGGGATAAGGAACAAGGGAGGGAGGGAAGAAGGAAAGGAGGAAGGAAATGGAAATGAGAGGAAGGAAGGAAGGAAGGAAGGAAAGAAGGAAGGAAGGAAACGCAAATGAAAGGAAGGAATAAGGAACAAGGGAGGAGGAAGAAGGAAGGAAGGAAGGAGGAGGGAGGAGGGAGGATAAGGAACAAAGGAGGGAGGGAAGAAGGAAAGGAGGAAGGAAATGGAAATGGAAATGAGAGGAAGGAAGGAAGGAAGGAAGGAAGGAAGGAAGGAAGGAAGGAGGGAAGGAAAGAAATGCAAATGAAAAGAAGGAATAAGGAACAAGGGAGGGAAGGAAGAAGGGAGGGAGGGAGGGAGGAAGAGAGGGAGGGAGGGAGGAAATGGAAATGACAGGATAAGGAACAAAGGAGAGAGGGAGGGAGGGAGGAAGTTTTTTTACACAAATTCTTCTGATAACCAGAATGAATGCAAAGTGGACAACAATGCCAAGGATCTGATATCCATTTCAATTATATGCATCTTACAAAGCCCCACTCTAAAAACAATTTACTGACACTTTACAATTTGTTGTCACTGGTTTTTTTTTAAGGCCCGGTAAATGTTAAGTGTTATGAAGTGGAGGCTGGTTCATTGCCCATAATGCAGTAGGTTGTAATATGATTGGGGCAACTGTTCCTCTTTGAGATAAGAAACGTTTCCCAGATAAGACAATGTGGATAATTAGAACTGCAGTTGAGGCAGGCTATAAGTTTCCTCAAATAAGTTTTCTTTTTCTTTTTTTCTCTTCAATTTTGTTTGAAGGTTGGGAAGAGAAAATAATTAATTATGGCTTTTCTGGAAAGAAATGATAGTGGCTTTTTAAAACGCATATAATTATGCATTTTCTAAGCACAGACTATGGCTTCCAGATATAAGTGGTCTACTTTATATAAGTGTTGATTCAAGTGGAGTAAAAAAAAACAACCAAAAAGTTTGTTCCAATGAGACAAAATGTTTAAATTAAATTCCTGGAAGCTGTAGGAATGTCATACTCACAGACAGCTGATTGATATTAGAAAAACTTAACAAGGTATGTCCCAAAGGTGCTTTTTTCAAGAGGCAATTGGACTTCCTTTGTTTTTCCTTGAAGATGTTTCATTTCTCATCTAAGAAGCTTCCTCAGTTCTGACTGAATGATGGCGAATGGAAGAATTGATATTCCTTGCAATCATCTGGTCGTTAGCACTCTTTTCAAGAGTCTTGGAGGTTTATCTGTGCCCTCAAGGTCACCTGAAAAGTGCAGATAGGTGTGGAACCTTCTTGGAACTGCTGAAAGGACAAGAGATAGGTGGTATTGTATCTTCTGTTGAGAGAGGGCTGTTCAATTTTAATGAAGATGGCCACTTTGACCCCTCTTTCAAGCCAGGGGGTCCTCTCGGTCCAGAATGTGGACTTTGCTGTCTTCAAATGAGTGACCTCGGTCTTTCAAATGCAGATGGATGGCTGAATGTTGTCCTGACTGTGTACTCCTATGTTGTGCCATGTGTTTGTGAAGTGGTTGTTTTATTTCTCCAATGTACTCATTGGAGAAACTCATTGCTCAGTTTGTTTCTGGGTGTTTTATCCTTGGGGTGGACAAGCTTCTGCCTCAGTGTATTTTTGGGTTTAAAGTGTTTATGCATATACATAACCTCTGGATGACTGAGAATCTCCACAGATACTTAACAAGGTATGCTTTTTAAAAAACACCTGGACAAGTACCTCTTCCACATTAACCTCATCTCCTAATGATAATGGACTCAGGTATGTAATGTTCTTGGCAACTATATGAAAGTGGTTTTCCATTTCTTTCTCTCTAGAATCATTGGTTTTATCTCCCAATTTACTGCCTGATGTTTCCTGAAAATCTCTCACACAAGTATTAATTGACCCTACTTAGCATTTTAAGGTTAGGGTAGACCTAGGTTGAACTTCCAAAAACTACGGGATGACTAAAGAATGCCCTTTGAGGGCCAGAATGCCCTGTTGGGGGCAAGTTATTGGCCCCAAAGGAGGGAGTGCGCAACTTGGGTGTTCTCCTGGATGCACGGCTGTCGTTTGAAGATCATTTGGTGGCCGTCTCCAGGAGAGCCTTTCACCAGGTTCGCCTGGTTCGCCAGTTGCGCCCCTTCCTTGATCGGGATGCCCTATGCACAGTCACTCACGCTCTTGTTACCTCCCGCCTGGATTATTGCAATGCTCTCTACATGGGGCTCCCCTTGAGATGCACTCGGAGGCTTCAGTTGGTCCAGAATGCAGCTGCGCGGGTGATAGAGGGAGTCACACGTAGCTCCCATGTGACACCTCTCCTGCGCAGACTGCACTGGCTTCCTGTTGCCTTTCGGGTGCATTTCAAGGTTCTGGTAACCACCTTTAAAGCGCTCCATGGCTTGGGACCTGGGTACTTACAGGACCGCCTTCTGTTACCGCATGCCTCCCACCGACCCGTACGCTCGCACAGAGAGGGCCTTCTCAGGGTGCCGTCCGCCAGACAATGTCGGCTGGCGGCCCCCAGAGGAAGATCCTTCTCTGTGGAGGCTACTCTTTGGAACGAACTCCCCTGGTTCGCCAAATACCTGACCTTGGACTTTTCGCGAACTGAAAACATATCTGTTTGTTAATGCGGGCTTTCTTAAATTGTTTAGTTTTAACTTCTAAATTTCTCTTTGGTTTTAATTGGGGTTTTTAGATTCTTAATTATTTTAAATTCGCCACATTGTATAATAAGTTTTTACCTGTATTTTAACTGTATATTGCTTTTTATTCTGGCTGTACACGCCCTGAGTCCTTCGGGAGAAGGCGGTTTATAAATCTAATAAATAATGATATTAGAAAAACTTAACAAGGTATGTCCCAAAGGTGCTTTTTTCAAGAGGCAATTGGACTTCCTTTGTTTTTCCTTGAAGACGTTTCATTTCTCATCTAAGAAGCTTCCTCAGTTCTGACTGAATGATGGCGAATGGAAGGATTGATATTCCTTGCAATCATCTGGTCGTTAGCACTCTTTTCTAGAGTCTTGGAGGTTTATCTGTGCCCTCAAGGTCACCTGAAAAGTGCAGATAGGTGTGGAACCTTCTTGGAACTGCTGAAAGGACAAGAGATAGGTGGTATCGTATCTTCTGTTGAGAGAGGCTGTTCAATTTTAATGAAGATGGCCACTTTGATCCCTCTTTCAAGCCAGGGGGTTCTCTCGGTCCAGAATGTGGACTTTGCTGTCTTCAAATGAGTGACCTCGGTCTTTCAAATGCAGATGGATGGCTGAATGTTGTCCTGATTGTGTACTCCTATGTTGTGCCATGTGTTTGTGAAGTGGTTGTTTTATTTCTCCAATGTACAGATCTAGAAACTCATTGCTCAGTTTGTTTTTGGGTGTTTTATCCTTGGGGTGGACAAGCTTCTGCCTCAGTGTATTCTTGGGTTTAAAGTGTTTATGTATATACATAACCTCTGGATGACTGAGAATCTCCACAGATACTTAACAAGGTATGCTTTTTAAAAAACACCTGGACAAGTACCTCTTCCACGTTAACCTCATCTCCTAATGATAATGGACTCAGGTATGTAATGTTCTTGGCAACTATATGAAAGTGGTTTGCCATTTCTTTCTCTCTAGAATCATTGGTTTTATCTCCCAATTTACTGCCTGATGTTTCCTGAAAATCTCTCACACAAGTATTAATTGACCCTACTTAGCATTTTAAGGTTAGGGTAGACCTAGGTTGAACTTCCAAAAACTACGGGATGACTAAAGAATGCCCTTTGAGGGCCAGAATGCCCTGTTGGGGGCAAGTTATTGGCCCCAAAGGAGGGAGTGCGCAACTTGGGTATTCTCCTGGATGCACGGCTGTCGTTTGAAGATCATTTGGTGGCCGTCTCCAGGAGAGCCTTTCACCAGGTTCGCCTGGTTCGCCAGTTGCGCCCCTTCCTTGATCGGGATGCCCTATGCACAGTCACTCACCCTCTTGTTACCTCCCGCCTGGATTATTGCAATGCTCTACATGGGGCTCCCTTGAGATGCACTCGAGGCTTCAGTTGGTCCAGAATGCAGCTGCTGGTGATAGAGGGAGCCACACGTAGCTCCCATGTGACACCTCTCCTGCGCAGACTGCACTGGCTTCCTGTTGCCTTTCGGGTGCATTTCAAGGTTCTGGTAACCACCTTTAAAGCGCTCCATGGCTTGGGACCTGGGTACTTACAGGACCGCCTTCTGTTACCGCATGCCTCCCACCGACCGCACAGAGAGGGCCTTCTCAGGGTGCCGTCCGCCAGACAATGTCGGCTGGCGGCCCCAGAGGAAGATCCTTCTCTGTGGAGGCTACTCTTTGGAACGAACTCCCCTGGTTTACGCCAAATACCTGACCTTGGACTTTTCGCGAACTGAAAACATATCTGTTTGTTCGTGCGGGGCTTTCTTAAATTGTTTAGTTTTAACTTCTAAATTTCTCTTTGGTTTTAATTGGGGTTTTTTAGATTCTTAATTATTTTAAATTCGGCCACATTGTATAATAAGTTTTTTACCTGTATTTTTAACTGTATATTGCTTTTTTATTCTGGCTGTACACCGCCCTGAGTCCTTCGGGAGAAGGGCGGTTTATAAATCTAATAAATAATAATAATAAAATAATAAAAGGCCAATCTGTTCTACTCAAAAGAAAACCATCCATTTTTTCCCCCAAACTTTCTCTTATTCTTTCACCATTATCAGATGGGTAAAATCCTAGCCATACCTTGTCTTCATCTGCATCACAAAAGAATACTTGAATGTATCTGCAGGAAGGTGGGCAAATTATAAAGGCTGAGGCAACACCTCTTCAGTATGGCCAAATTGCAACCAGGGGAGGGAGGGAGAAATATTGGAGAATAGAGGGAGGGAGGGAGGGAGGGAGGGAGGAAGGAAGGAAGGAAGGAAGGAAGGAAGGAAGGAAGGAAGGAAGGAAGGAAGGAAGAAAAGAAGGAAGGAAGGAAGGAAGGAAGGAAGGGTTTTGTTTGAGTTTGGGTTTTTTTATGGACAGGAGATAAGACCTAAATATGGATGTGTCTTTTTAAGCAATATTGTCCTGAAAATGACTTTGTTTTATGAGAGCTGAAGCAAAGACTCACTGGAAGAGATTTTCCTTCATGGGACCTAATCTGAGCAAAGCTTCTAATAATTTCTTCTGGGACTCCTTGGACATAGAAAGGAGCAGCCATCCTTCTGTTGGCTTGACGGCTTCAACAGGTTTGCGTGGAATGTTGAGGACCAAAGTAGGTGGAGACAGGACCTCTTTTTATGACATTTTCTGAAGATTTAAGGGACAAAACCGATGCCCTGAGATCCTGCAAGACTTAAAACACTGATTTGCCTTGACTCCTTCAAAAAGAGCTGAAACTTTCCGTACACCCCATAGTGGAGATGGGAGAGGATTTCTCTGGACCTCAAACGTGTTGATGGTAGACCACATATAAGTTCATGGACTGCTGCTATTGAGGAATTCAGTGAATTCTTTCTTGTTCAGGTAAAAAATAAGCTGCGCTCACAAGGCATTAAATATCTTCAAGTAATTTGCAGATCAAGAAGATTGCCTCTTCAGAACACAACATTTTAATTATTATTTTACTATGTCATTTGGAGGCTGTGAAGTTGCCTTGGAAGCTTAATGAGATTGTTCCAGTCTGCTGCTAAAATGCCGCCATCAACAAGGGACGTTTCAACAGGATTCTTCTTGGTTTCGTGTTCGGAGTTAAGAAAATGGGAAGTTTCACTTCTTTTATTTTTATTTTTTTTATTTTATTTGCATTTATATCCCGCCCTTCTCCAAAGACTCAGGGCGGCTTACACTATGTCAGGCAATAGTCTTCATCCATTTTGTATACTATATACAAAGTCAACTTATTGCCCCTCAACAATCTGGGTCCTCATTTTACCTACCTTATAAAGGATGAAAGGCTGAGTCAACCTTGGGCCTGGTGGGACTTGAACCTGCAATATTGCAAGCAGTTGCTGTTAATAACAGGCTGCATTAGCCTGTTAAGCCACCAGAGGCCCTGAACTTCTGAACTGGATCAGACTATTTCCCAAAACAAGGACAAGCTCTAGGTCCTTGGTAGAACCTAAGCTTGCATCCAAAAGGTGCTAGATTTCAACCAGAATCACAAAGGCAAGTGGACTTTCTTGGTTTTGCTTGAAGACGTTTCGTTTCTCATCTAAGAAGCTTCTTCAGTTCTGACTTCAGTTTAGTCAGAATTGAAGAAGCTCCTTGGATGAGAAGCAAAACATCTTCAAGGAAAAACCAAGAAAGTCCACTTGCCTTTTGAAAAAGCACCTTTGGGACAACCATGACCTGAATGGCTGAGAAGCTCCATAGATATTTCAACCAGAGCATTCCCAGATGAAATTGGAAAAAGGTGCTCTCTAAAATCATGGCTGATCAAACAAACCTTTCAGGGCAAAATGCACCAAGAATAGGATCCGGTACAATTTCTGTCTCATTTGTCCCCTGCATCTAGAAATGTTATGCTCCAATTTCTCCTCCATTGCTCGATTCTTCTTTATTTTTGCATCAGACATTCAAATGCTAATACCCAGATGCTCCTTCAGGGAAGTCTTTGCACTGTTGTGTGTGCATTCCTTTGACAGTTTTCTAGCAAACTGTGCCTTCAAGAAGGAAAACACTTTAACATCACCTTATTTTTTTTGCAGAAGGATGAAAATGTGTCAGTGTAAAGGCAGAAGGAGAGAATACAGGAGCTGTTCATAAGTACATAGGTGCTGTTAGTTTACTGTTGTTGATTTCCTGCCTGGAATACTCAACAAGGAAAATAGTTTTCATTCCTTTCTGAGACAGAGGACTTCCAGTTAAGCAGTTTGAGAACAACCACAGTTGACGTGGTGGCTTAGTGGCTAAGACGCTGAGCTTGTTGATCGAAAGGTCAGCAGTTCAGCGGTTCGAATCCCTACTGCCACGAAACGGGGTGAGCTCCTGTGACTTGTCCCAGCTTCTGCCAACCTAGCAGTTCGAAAGCACGTAAAAAATGCAACTAGAAAAATAGGGACCGCCTTTAATGGGAAGGGAACAGCGTTCCGTGAGCCTTTGGTGTTTAGTCATGCTGGCCACATGACCACGGAGACGTCTTCGGACAGCGCTGGCTCTTCGGCTTTGAAATGGAGATGAGCATCGCCCCTAGAGTCAGGAACGACCAGCACATATGTGCGAGGGGAACCTTTACCTTACAGTTGGCTAAATGCTGTCTCACTCTTTCCTGTCATGCCCCTGTCAGAGTCTGAATCCGAAGGGAAAGAGGAACAGCTGACAGAGAGTGAGGGAGTGGATCCGTTGGCTGTGGAAAAAACTGGGGAAGGGCAAAGTCAGGCTGGGCAGAGCAGGGGAGAGGTAGAACAAGGGAGAGGGGGTTCATAAGAAGATCAAGGCCCACCCCTTCCTCATCCTAGGCAGCACAAGGAGGAACGGAGAAGAGAACAATGTGGGTTGCGTGGCTTATGAGGGAGGAAAGGGACCCGATCCTCTTTACAAGGCACAGCTGCTCATGGAGTTTAAAAGGAGAGACAAATGGGAGGGGCTTTTGTGGGGAACAAACACTTGACTTTTTCTGGTGTTTCTTTGAATCCTGTCATCCTCCCAACTGGCTTGATTTATTGCTGTGCTACTTTACTTGTGGAATTCCTTATTTTGCTTGCCCTGCCAGATTAATTACCTTGTCTTGCCTTTGGATTTTTTTGTTAGAGGTTTTCTGCTTACATCGTTTGGGACTGAAGTATTGCCAGCCAAAGACTATGACAGGTTGGTGGAAGAGCTCTTTCTCCAGGCTGGAGAGTTGAAAGGGACATTGTGGGCACAGTTGGTGATAATTAAGGGACTCATATATCGGTTCTCTGGCTGTGTTGCCTTTGTGTCACACCCCGAGTCATCACATCTCCCATGTGCAAAAGGTCTAAGGCAAGGGACTCCAACCTTGGCAAGTTTAAGACCTGTGGACTTCAACTCCCAGAATTCCTCAGCCAGCTTTGCTTTGCTGGCTGAGGAATTCCGAGAGTTGAAGTCCACAGGTCTTAAACTTGCCAAGGTTGGAGACCCCTGGTCTAAGGCAATGTTTGTCAACTGTGTCAACTTTAAGATTTGTGTACTTCAGCTCCCAGAATTCCCCAGCCACCTTGTTGAGCTGACACTCAGGCTATTGGGAATAGCCATTTTTCCAGCTGCTATGAGGTGGCTTCATTCAACTTCTGGGTGGAACTTGAGTTGCAGGTGTCATGAAGATAAGGCCCAAAGTTCCTCTTGACTCTTCCTGGTTTGTGGACACATCAAGGTAGATCACATGAAGTGTTAGTACACTTTATAAGGCCTTAGTAAGACCACATTTGGAATACTGCAACCAGTTTTGGTCACCCCAATGTAAAAAAAGATGTTGAGACTCTGGAAAGAGTGCAGAGAAGAGCAACCAAGATGGTTAGGGGACTGGAGGTTAAAACATAAGAAGAACGGCTGCAGGAATTGGGCATGGCTAGTTTAATGAAAAGAAGGATTAGGGGTGACATGATACCAATATTCCAGTATTTGAGGGGCTGCCCCAAAGAAGAAGGGGATCAACCTATTCTCCAAAGCACCTAAAAGCAGGTCAAGAAACAATGGATGGAAAGTAATCAAGGAGAAAAGCAACCTAGAACTAAAGAAGAATTTTCTGAACAATTGATCAATGGAATAGCTTCCCTCAGAAGTTGTGGGTGCTCCATCACTGGAGGTTTTTAAGAAGAGATTAGGCAACCATTTGTCCAAAATGGTACATGGGTTGGACTAGAAGATCTCTAAGATCCCTTCCAACATTGTTATTCTGTCATTTCTTACAGAAAAGGCTCATAAGGATTTGTTTGTTGGTTGGTTTAAATTCCAATTTAACCTACAATATTTGCATTCCCTAGAAAACTCATGGCATTTGCATGAAATACAATTCCTGTTATTCTTGCAAAGACTAACACCTTCAGCTATTCAGGCCAATACCTTTATTTTCTATTTATCTTTTGGAATATGGATGCCTGGCTGTGTGTGTAAAATGTGGATGCTGTTAGGACGAGATTGGCCTTTCGTTAATCAAGCAACTGACCGAACATCCATTTTTTTCCCTTCTATGCAGATTTCATATTTTTTTCCAGTTCTGCCTTCTGTTATTATGGATAGACATGCAAGAAAATCTCTTTACATATCCATCAACATAATTCAGTCTGAAATTATTCCTTCTATTCACTTCTAATTGGAGTTAATGTATTCAAATATATTCAAGGGAGGATAGCACCTCTGAAGAGGCTTAGCACTCCATTGAAAAAAAAAGCACAGAAAATTCAAATATTGCCTACTTGGAATGCCACAAATAGCAACAAGTTTATTGCATTTCCTCCTTCAGAATATGCAATACATATTTTAGAATATAACTGTAAGTTTTTTAATTTGTTTCGGGAAAAAAGTATGTTATTAATGAATGTCCAAACTTCAGTGGAAGCTAGTTTTCCTTTCTCCTTCCTTTTAACAAAATAGAATGCATTTTATTGTGGAAGCATTCAAACAAAGAAAAGTTAATTATATTCACTGAAGGAACAATTCTAACATTTGGCTTTTCCTTACTGGATATGGGGGTGGGGCAGTGTTGGGTTGCTCCCGGTTCTGTCCGGTTCTTTAGAACCGCTAGTAAAAGCGGTGTGAGGCTCCACCCACCTGCCCTGATGTCATAATTGACGGTCTGTGCATGCGCAGAAGTGCACTCCCATTGCAAACCAGTAGTAAAGATAAGTAGAACCCACCCCTGGGATGGGGAGGAGATCCTTAAACACTTGAACCAGGTCACCCTAAGCACTTCTGGAGTTGTGTTCTAATGTTTGTGGAACGACCTTGACGAAGTGAAGGGTTACAAGGAACATCCTCCCTAAAGCCTCACAATATTTATCAGTTATGTCATAAGTGTGCTTTACTCTGGCAAGATTTCTGTCTACAGTCAAGCAACAATAAACATGCCCTTCTTAACAGCTCATCACATTGGCAGCTGCCTAAAACTAGTCGTCATTCTTCCCAAGCAAAATCTCCCAGATTTTTCTTTAGCAAGATTTATTGAGTTGGAGGAAATGGAGCTACATGAGTTCCAGCAATTGAAACAGCTTCTTGGATGAGAAATATGTTCAAAGGGGAAAAACCAAGAAAATCCAGTTGTCTTTTGAAAAAGCATCTTTGGGACAACCATGACTTGAATGATGGAGAATCTCCACAGCTGTTTTTATACTGTCTAATTCTTCCACCAAAGCGCTAGTAGATGTTATATATTCCTTGGTTTTATGAAGCTCCGAGGTCGACAGGCGGGTTTTGATTTAGTTTTTCATAGCCAGCATAAGCTTTGTCACAGGGTGGGTTCATTTGACACGTCAAGTCCTAAGAATCTGAACTCTGCCTATTCAGGGGTTGAAAGATCAAACTCAATAGGAAACGAAGTCAGATCAAGTCTTTGCAAAGTTATGCAAGGACTTATGGCCATTTTTCACACACGCTTTGCTGGCTCATGTGAGTCATGTGATCACAATCTGGAAGCTTGGTAAAATGGCACTTATTTGTGATGTGTGTGTGAGAGAGAGATGTGTGTGACATGACCCTCTTTTGCAACCTTCTGACCAACTAAGTCAAGACACGTTCATCCTTCCGTTGCTGAAATTCTCGCAACGATCTCTTTCATTTCTGGAAATCTTAAAGGTAACTCTGCGAGAAGAATTACTTTTGGGAAGCACTTTGGGAAGAATTACTTTTGTTCGAGGCAGCTAAGGTGGTGTCATTTTTTATTTTATTTTATTTTTTATTTTATTTATTTATTTATTTTTGTCAATCATATATAAGATAAAAGGCAAAAGTATAAACATAATTTGGATACATGAAAAGTGTAAGTAAAAAGGAATATTAGGACAGGAACAGTAGGCACAATGGTGCACTTATGCACGCCCCTTACAGACCACTTAGGAATGGGGTGAGGTCTACAGGTTAAAGTTTGGGGAGTTTGGGGAAGAAACTACAGAGTCAGGTAGTGCATTCCAGGCATTGACCACTCTGTTACTGAAGTCACATTTTCTGCAATCGATTTTGGACCGGTTTACCTTGAGTTTGTATCTATTGTGTGCTCGTGTATTGTTGTGGTTGAAGCTGAAGTAGTCATTGACAGGTAGGACATTGTGGTAAATGATTTTATGTACTACGCTTGGGTCAGACTGAAGTCAGCATAGTTCTAAGTTGTCTAAGCCAGAACTACGCCGACTTCAGTTTGTGTGTCTGTGTGTATGTATGTGTGTGTGTGTGTGTGTGTGTGTGTGTGTGTGCGCGCGCACGCACAAAACATCAGCAGAACCTAATCTACCTGCAGAAGATCCTGCAAGATTGCAGATGAGAATCCCAATTCCTGTAAGACTCCAGGCACCGTGAGGTGAGATCTTAGACCCGATTGACATGCATACTTACAGAAAAGGACGCCCGACACCTGAAAACCTTCCCCAAACTCTAAGCTACCATTTGACTTCATCCAGGAGACTTTTTTTCTTAATTTCTTGCAAACGTGCAGATGTGAGCCTGCCATGGAAGTCACTTTGGGCTGAGCGTTGGGGCTGCTGGATATCCTTTGATGTATTTGCAGTGCATGGAAGCCTTTGATGAGAACATTAGTCTATCCCTGGTTACATTTTCCGCCTCCCAATAAACTTAGTTCCATTGACCTTAATGTGTTAATACTTCATCGTCTTGGTTTCTGCTTTCCAAACAAGATCGTATCGGAATCTCAATTCTCTGCTCCACTTTTCAAGTTTCCGGGGTGCCAACATGCACTACTGACCTCATTTTTTTTTATTATTATTTTTTTTGCCATTTCCTCTTATTATTTCATTAGCTGGTGGGGGGGGTGGAATCATTAGCATTTTAAGGACTTTCATCCCAGGCTTCCCCCCCCCCCGCCCCATACCTCACCCCGCAGAGGCATGGCAGTGTTACATTAGCCTGGTTACTATAGTAACCAGCTTCTTACGCTCAGCCTGTGTTGTGTGCATTTCAGCATTCCCGGGTTTTTTTCTTTTTTTCTTTTGGTCCTTTTGCATCCAACCCGTTTAGAAAATAGCTTCATTTTATGGTTCCTGATATATGAGGTTTTTTTTTTTTTTAAATGAATCTCTAAGGAAGTTTGCCCTGAAATGCAAAAACCTGCAAGTTTTCCTTCGTAAGCATACCGTTCTTGGTTCCTAAATATCTGTCTTGCTGGATTCTATCCGGGTTCAAAATTCCTTAAATTTCAACAGGGATGAATTTAGGAATTCAGGCAAAAAGTTAGCTGGTGCCTCGGTCATTGCCAGCAAAACCCCTCCCCTTTCTACGTCTTAAGACATCCAGCATTTACACCATGGCCACTATTACAAACCCAAAGTTAAGGATCTATGGAGCTTCTCAACCATGCAGGTCACGGTTGTCCCATAGGTGCTTCTTTTGAGGAGGCAACTGGACTTCCTTGTTTTTCTTTGAAGACGTTTCGCTTCTCATCCAAGAAGCTTCTTCAGCTCTGAATTCCATGACTTCCATTCCCCATCATCCAGTCAGAGCTGAAGAAGCTTCTTGGATGAGAAGTGAAACGTCTTCAAAGAAAAACAAGGAAGTCCAGTTGAGAATCTCCATAGACACTCTAAAAGGTGGTTTGAAAGAGGGGTCAAAGAGACCATTTATGTGAAAATTGCACAGCCCTCTTTCAACAGAGGGGGGGTGGAATACGACATCATCTATCTCCAGTCTACAATGCAGGCCTTTCAACAGTTCCAAGGGGGCTCCACATCCATTTGCCCCACTCAGGTGACCCTGAAGACACAGATAAACCTCCAAGTGGCCTCAATGACTCTCTAAAAATGATGCAGATGAGCAGTTCTGTCTGCAAGGAGTATCAGTCCTTCCATTCCCCACCGTCCAGTCAGAGCTCAAGAAGCTTCTTGGATGAGAAGCGAAACGTCTTCAAAGAAAAACCAGAAAGTCCAGTTGAAGTCCTCTTGAAAAAAGCACCTTTGGGATAAAAGTTAAGGACCCGTTCAGAGCACAGAGTCTGCATTAGCAAACAGTCTTGCTGCCACAAGTTTTTATCCATTTTAACATAACCCTGTGAGTCACGGTAAATATTATGCTATGTTGACTGTTCGATATGATTAGTACAAACTTTCACAACATTTATCCCATTCCCAGCTGACAAAAAATGCCTTTCTACGGTTTTTCCTCACTGCCCTTTTGAAATATGTCATATTTTTAAACCAGATTTTCCTTTGCAAAATTCTTGCAAATTGTTGCTTTCACATTTACATATCATGGACTGGACTGTTGCTGTGGAAATATTTTCCGAGCAGCAGGAGCACGTCCCTGCCTTTTTTTTTTTTTTCCATGAGTTGTTAATCTTAATTCTTCTGCAGTCTGCATTTGCGGGGCATGAAAATATACTTTGGAATATGAGCGAGCAAATTATTTGTTTAATACATCAATAAGGAATTTCAGGCATTAATATTTACCATCCAAGGCAAAGATGCTCATAAAATTAAATGGCATACATATAGCAGCACAGAACGTCTCCTTGTTTCTGCCATCCATTCGCCTGCTTATTTCCACTTTAATCTAAATATATAAGTACTTTATCAGCCACAGCTCTGTAACCTCTGGTGGTTTACTCTGACGCAGCAGCTCGGCAAGGCAAAAATAATTCCTAAAATTACTTTCTAAAGTCATTTAACTGCAGAGCTAGAACCTCTGCTTAGGCAGATGGGATGGTTTCTGCCCTCGAGGAAAAGAAAGAGATCCTGGTATCAAAGCAATGAGAGGTTTTCCTGAACATGTCACTCCTTTGATTTAGGGGGAAAAAAAGATATTTTTCAAGACTGAAGATGGGGAACCTTTGCATAAAGGGTTGGAGAGATGGAGACAAGGCAGTTGATAGGTTAACTATTGTACAAGCGGTATAAATCTGCATGTAAATAAAACCCAAACACACAGGAATTTCTGGTCAACATTTTCTAGCCTCAGCTGTTAAGCAGAGTTGGGCCTTCCTGGTTCATATGTGGACAGCTGATCTCCAGGAAACATAAAAAGCCAACCCAAAACAAGACAATGGGAATTTCCTGCTGAACTGCTGGTCGGTTTCTTGGATATGTGTGCTTCTGATTAGCGTTCATATTCATATCATCTCAGATTCTATACTTTAGAGATGGATGTCTATGGAGATTCTCTGTCATCCAGGTCATGATTGTCCCAAATATGTTTTTTCAAGAAGTAGCTGGACTTCCTTTGTTTCTCCTTGAAGAAGTTTCACTTCTCATCCAAGAAACTTCTTCAACTCAAAGAGAGAAGCAATTAAGGAGAAACTTCCTAACAGGAAGGGGACAATTAACTAGTGGGACAGCTTGACTTCAGAAATCGTGGGGGCTTCATCACAGGATGATGAAGAAACTGGACAGTCACTTGTCTGAAGTGGAATAGATTCTTCTCCTTGAGCAGGAGACTGAAGACTTCTAGAAGGTCGCTTTCAGCTCTATTCTATTCTGTTCCGTTCCATTCTGTTCTATTCTGGCTGAATAATGGGGAATGGGAGGATTTCTATTCCTTGCAGTCCATCTAGTCCTTAGGACTCTTTCTGGGAGTCGTTGAGGCCACCTGAGATTTATCTGTGCCCTGAGGGTCACCTGAATAGAGATGGATGTGATCAGAATACCCCTTGCCAAGTTATTTGATGGGATAACAGGGGAGAAGGGAGGTCAATATCTGTTCAATGGAGAATGAACCAAAAGTCAAAGGGGTTTCAGATAGCAGCTTAGCTGCCAGCCAAAGCTAGGCTGGTGGAGCCTTGAAAGAAAAAAATCAGGATAGTGTAGGAAAGATTTTTTTAAAAATAAAAGATCATGGAGGAATTGATGACAAACCATCTAGAATTTTTGGCCAGACACTCATAGATATGCTAATGAAGTCACTAGGAGTGCTGGTGACTTATAAATGCTCCTGTGGTTTATCAATGTTCAAACAAAGGAGGAAATAAAATATAAGTTTTACTTTACAAATCTGAGAAAGACATTGAAATTGCTGTTTCATCCTGTTAGAAAGTAATATCAAGAGAGAAGACATAGTAAGATCTAAAAATGAATACCAATTCTGCATAGCAACTCTGAATATTATGACTGCAGTCTTTAATAGAGGAATTTGTGCAATCCATCAAGTGAATCATTCATCATAAATTAAAATCTCCCAACCAATTAATCTCCCTCTATTCACTCAAATTTGCCACGATGCAAAACTGATGGAAATTCGTTAGTTTCAATTATTCCGGCCTTTAGCCTCGAAGAAATAAATCTCCCTTTTTCCAGGGAAGTTCTAAAAAAATAGGCCAGCTTATATGCAATTTCTAGACATGCTTCATTTTTTTTTTGCTTGACAAAACAGATTAAAAAAATAAGATTAATAGTTCCACACATTTCTATTTCTTTCTCTTCTCGTGCACTAATTTATTCCAATTTAATCAAATATCAATCAGTGGATCATATTTCAAGGGGTGTTTGGCAACATTGATAGCATTTGTTGAAGAAAATCAGAGCAGTCAGAAATTAGAAATTCCCCAGGAGAGAAACAGTTTCCTAAGCCTTTAGGAACAGAGGGATACCTAAGCATTCCTTTGCTTTAAAAAGTCACATTTGATCTGCGTCTCCCCTAGGAGAAACAAAAGGCACACCTGGCTTGACAGGAATCTGGTGGTCCTTTTTGACTACAAGGCAAAATCCATCAATCATCAGTCATGACTTGTGCCAGAAGTGTGATAGAGCTACTAAAAAAGCAAAAGCTATCTTGAGGCATATTAAGAGTCCAGATTACAGGAAGTCTTTGTTCCGTTCTTGAACTCAGTTACACTGGCAAAGGGTGCAATATTAGAAGACTGGAGAAACCAAGTTAGAGACATATTGTTATAGAGAATATCTATGCACATGGTCAATAAGACATAACCCTAACTTGGAACTGTAGCCAACTCACTATGGCCAACTTGCCATGCACAGCTCCCCAAGGCCAATTCGCCATAGCCAACTTGCCATGGCCAACTCATTGCGGGACATGAGTTACACTAATATCAAAGAAATGGTGGAATAGGATCATTAAAGAAAGGATACAAAATGAGGAACAGAATGAAATGTGAATGTCAAAAATTAAAATATTTTTTAATTTAGTTTAAATAATTAAATAGAATTGTTAAATTGCCCCACAGTGAGTTGTGTCATGGCGAGTTGGCCAAGGCAAGTTGGCCATGGTGAGTCCTCCCATTCCCCTAACTTGATGGCATGTAATCAATTACTCAGTCGAATTAATTGTTCCATATCTACCCTATTTTAGTCAGCTCCCAACTGGAGACCTCTGTCAAGATCTGGATATCACCCTTAAAGAAGGACGGGGACAATCTGGAGCACATACCCTGAAGGGCTCTGAAGATGCTAAAGGTTCTCTAAACTAAACTCTCTGAGCAACAGTTAAAAGAACATGCATATATTTAGTTTGCAGAGAATTTGACTAGCAGTCTTCAAATAGCCGAAGCGTTGTCACAGAGAAGGAGAAATGGACTTCTTCTCTATTGTTCCAGAGGAGAGGGGAATTGGGGAATTACCATAAAATGGAAGGACATTTGGGCCAGAGATCAGGAGGAAGGTCTTGGCTCTATGAACTCTATGAACCAATGGAACAGGCTGCCACTTGAAGTGCCGAGTTTGTCTTTGCCAGAGGCCAGATGGTCATCTGGTAATCCAGATGACCATCTGGATTACCAGAATCCGGTCACCAGGACCAGATGGATTACACCCCAAGGTTCTGAAGGAACTGGCAGACGTGATCTCAGAACCACTGAACTATATCTTTCAAAGATCCTGGAGCACAGGGGAGCTGCCAGAGGACTGGAAAAGAGCTGATGTAGTTCCCATCTTCAAAAAAGGGAAGAAAACAGATCCAGAAAACTACAGACCTATCAGCCTGACCTCAATACCGGGGAAGATTCTGGAAAAGATAATCAAGCAATGAATCACCAAACACCTAGAAGCAAACAAAGTAATAACCAAAAGCCAACATGGGTTTGTCAAAAACAGATCATGCCAGACTAATTTTATTGCATTCTTTGACAAAATGACAAAATTAGCAGACCAGAGGAATGCTGTTGATATAATTTACTTGGACTTCAATAAAGCATTTGATAAAGTAGACCATAACCTACTACTAGATAAAGTAGAAAAATGTGGGCTAGACAGCACCACCACCAGATGGATTCATAACTGGCTGACCAACCGCACTCAACGTGTAGTCCTCAATGGAACTACATCCACATGGAGGGAAGTATGCAGTGGATTACCCCAAGGCTCTGTTTTAGGCCCAGTACTCTTCAACATCTTCATCAATGACTTGGACGAGGGGATAGATGGGGAACTCATCAAATTTGCAGATGACACCAAGCTGGCAGGAATAGCCAACACTCCAGAAGATAGGCTCAAGTTACAGAAAGATCTTGACAGACTTGAACATTGGGCGCTATCTAACAAAATGAAATTCAACAGTGAAAAAAGTAAGGTTCTACATTTAGGCAAAAAAATAATAATGCACAGGTACCGTATATGTGGTACCTTGCTCAATAGTAGTACCTGTGAGAGGGATCTTGGAGTCCTAATGGATAACCATTTAGATATGAGCCAGCAGTGTGCAGCAGCTGCTAAAAAAGCCAACACAGTTCTGGGCTGCATAAACAGAGGGATAGAATCAAGATCACGTGAAGTGTTAGTGCCACTTTATAATGCCTTGGTAAGGTAAGGAATATTGCATCCAGTTTTGGTCGCCACGATGTAAAAAAGATGTTGAGACTCTAGAAAGAGTGCAGAGAAGAGCAACAAAGATGATGAGGGGACTGGAGGCTAAAACATATGAAGAACGGTTGCAGGAACTGGGTATGTCTAGTTTAATGAAAAGAAGGACTAGGGGAGACATGATAGCAGTGTTCCAATATCTCAGGGGCTGCCACTGAGAAGTGGGAGTTGGGCTGCTCTCCAAAGCACCTGAGGGTAGAACAAGAAGCAATGGGTGGAAACTGATCAAGGAAAGAAGCAATTTAGAACTAAGGAGGAATTTCCTGACAGTGAGAACAATTAATCAGTGGAACGACTTGCCTGCAGAAGTTGTGAATGCTCCAACACTGGAAATTTTTAAGAAAATGTTGGATAACCATCTGACTGAGATGGTGTAGGGTTTCCTGCCTGGGCAGGGGGTTGGACTAGAAGGCCTCCAAGGTCCCTTCCAACTCTGTTGTTATATTATATCTATTAGATGGTCCAGTCAACCTCAGACTAAGGCTAGGATTGGATTAGCAACTCCTCCAACTCTACATTTCTGCCACACCATGAGTTTGGTCTGTCTAGGCTTTGACTATCACATGCATATGTTTTAGGTCCAACACTCTTCATACTTTACACAAATGACCTTTGCGATCATATTAAAAGCATCTGTGTTCTCTTTGCTGATGATATTAAACTATTCAACACTACAAACAATGCAACTACCCTTCAAAAGGACCTTGACTATGTGGCAGATTGGTCTAACAAGTGGCAACTTCAAATCTCAACCAACAAATGCTCTGTCTTGCACATTGGCAAAAAAAAATCAAAAGATAAAATACAAATTAGATGGACATGACCTTGTAGATGACCCTCACTCTGTCAAGGACCTTGGAGTACTCATTTCTAAAGCTCTAAGTGCCAGAGCCCATTGTAACAACATTGCCAAAAAGGCATTAAGAGTTTTTACTTAATCTTGTGTAGCTTCTTCTCTGGTAATATTGTACTTCTAACTAGAGCATACAAAACATTTGCAAGACCAGTCCTTGAATACAGCTCATCTGTCTGGAACCTGCATTGCATATCGGACATAAATACAATCGAGAGAGTCCAGAGATATTTTACGAGAAGAGTCCTCCACTCCTCTGCTCGCAATAAAATACCTTATGCCACCAGATTCCAAATTTTGGGCTTAGACAATTTAGAACTATGCAGACTTCAACCTGACCTAAGCATAGTACATAAAATTATCTACCACAATGTCCTACCTGTCAATGACTACTTCAGTTTCAACCACAACAATACACGAGCAAATAATAGATACAAACTCAAGGTAAACGGATCCAAACTAGACTGCAAAAAATACGACTTCAGTAACAGAGTTGTCAACACCTGGAATGCACTCCCTGACTCTGTCGTTTCTTCCCCAAACCCCCAAAACTTTAACCTTAGACTGTCTACTGTTGACCTCACCCCATTCCTAAGAGGTCTGTAAGGGGCGTCCATAAGTCACCTGCGTGCCTACCGTCCCTGTCCTAATATTCCTTTTTTACTTACTCTTTTCATGTATCCAAATTATGTTTATACTTTTACCTGTTATCTTATATATGATTGACAAATAAATAAATAAAATAAATAATTGGTACTCAAAATTACAGAATTTTTTATCGACCTTTTGCGCAAATGATTATAAATGGCCACATTTAGTTTCAAGAAAGCCCTAGTGTTCGACTTCAAACAATTACAACCCAGAATGATGGATGAGAAGGGGTTGAATAAATATTTGTCTTCCTTAATTCTATAAATGGAGGCATGTGATGCCTGAATCACCATTGCCTTCAACCCCCTTAAATTGCTTCCTAACATTTGGAGATGTCTGGGTTTTCCAAAAGCAGAAAACACAGTGAGAAACGGATCTCACACCTAGAAATGTGGTGTAATGGCTTATCGCATTAAGCATTTATAGAGACTATTTGTTTCCTGTGTAGATCATGGAATTTTCCCTAAAATACATGAATGCATCGAGAAATCATACCCACATAAACACACGTATCAAACACATGCAATTCCATGTAGGAGGGGGACAAAGTTACAGCTGACATTTCCTGAGGAAAACCTTTGTTTTCAGTGGATGAAATGGGATTAATTCTACTTACTTATTTCACTTGTCCTTCAACTTCAGCTGATCGACTGAAGTGGTGGAGCTGTTAATGACCCAAGAAATGGCTGAAGGTAAATGCGGCATTGGAGGAGTTTGGTGGGAAAGCTGAACAAAATGGCAAAAATCGTGGAATTAGATCACTTAACAAGATTGCAAGAATCGTGGGTTTGTGGAGTTAGGTGATCTAGTCCAACCCAAGAAGAATGTTATGGATAGTAATTAAAGCTGTGAATTTAGCTATTGTAAGGAGATGATATCAACTGATGTGTTTTAATATAAAGGAAGGAAGGAAGTAGAAGGAGGGAGGGAGGAAGAAGAAAGAAAGAAAGAAAGAAAGAAAGAAAGAAAGAAAGAAAGAAAGAAAGAAAGAAAGGAAGGAAGGAAGGAAGGAAGGAAGGAAGGAAGAAAGAGGGAGGGAGGGAGGAAGAGAAAGAAAGAAAGAAAAAAAGAAAAAAAGAAAAAGATTATGAGAAGGAAGGAAGGAAGGAAGGAAGGAAGGAAGGAAGGAAGGAAGAAAGAGGGAGGGAGGGAGGGAGGGAGGAAGGAAGGAAGGAAGGAAGGAAGGAAGGAAGGAAGGAAGGAAAACCCCTTTTGTAGCCATATTGCTGCTCCTTGGTGACTCTCAATGGGCATTTTATTCGCTTATTAAATATGAATCCCACCCTTCTTCACAAGGTCCTCAAGCAAACTTCCCAAAGGATTCCCCTTCTTTTTATCCCTAACAACAACCTTGCAATCTAGATTGGACTCACCAAGAGGGATTGGCCAAAGTCACCTATGGGGTTTCTTCAGCTGAGGGATTTGGACCAAGTCTCCGTCCAACTTCTGATTCATTGCATCCCATCAGCCTCAAAACGCTGCAATTTGTCTACTGCTAATTTCAAAGACCACAAGACATCCACGCAAAATAAACACAGCCTTTCATAAAACCTCAAATCGCAGAAAAACATCCTATATATATAATGCGGAGGGCTTCTTTAAAAGGAACAAAATGTGTTCCTTGTTTATTGAACACATTTCTGTGACATGTGACATGTAATCTGAGGCATGTAATTCTGTGACATGTAATCTGAGCACAACTAGCTCATTATTCAGCCCATCAAAACCAGAAAGAACTAAACTTCATAAAATAATTAGATGTATTGCATCGCAATAAATAATTGACAGGCTTATAAACAATGCAAAAATCAAAGTCAGACTCAAAGCCATATCAGAAGATAAATCATGCCTAAATAAAATATAGAAACTGGGACTGACATGAAATCAAGATAGTGAAGCTAAAACAGCCCCTCGGAGTGAAAAGCTGAGGTGTTAAACACACACACACACACACACACACACACACACACACACACTTGTTGGAAAGCATTTAATAAAACCTGTCATAGAGACACTAAGAAAAGAAATTGTCAGCTGTACGAACTGAAAATATATTCCCCACCAAACCAGGAATTTTCCCACTACAATGAATAATGTAGAAAGAGAATCATTGTCTTCCAATTGTCTAGATCTGGGGTCCTCCAGGCTTAACGTTGCCAAGTTTGGAGATCCCTGGTCTAGATGATAGGGCAGGAACAGAGGTAACAATAAATAAACAATTTGGTTTCAGAAAAAAATTATCATGTAACTTACATCTTCTCCACTGCAAAAACATATGGACTACTAATCTTGATCAAGGCAAAGCAATAGATGTAATCTACATAGACTTCTGCAAAGCGTTTTGACTCAGTAGTAGATGATAAACTTCTCCTAAAACTAAAATCCTATGGCATTTCAGGACCTCTTCATAATTGGATAACTGCTTTCCTGTCAAACAGTCAACAAGTGGTCAAAATTGGCAATGCTCTATCAAATCCTGTTCCTGTCAAAAGTGGCGTTCCCCAAGGCAGCGTTCTGGGTCCAGCGCTCTTCATACTATACATAAATGATCTCTGTGACCATATCTCAAGTTATTGTGTTCTCTTTGCTGACGATGTCAAACTATTTAACACCACCAACAATACTTCTATTCTTCAAAAAGACCTTGACTTTGTATCCGATTGGTCTAAAACTTGGCAACTCCAAATCTCAACCAGCAAATGCTCAGTCTTACATATTGGAAAAAAGAACCCAAACACTAAGTACTAGCTTGATGGACATTACCTTACAGATGACCCCCCACCCTGTTAAAGACCTTGGAGTTTTCATATCAAATGATCTAAGTGCCAAAGCCCACTGCAACTACATAGCATAAAAGGCTCTAAGAGTTGTAAACCTAATTTTGTGTAGCTTATTTTCCAAAAATTCTACACTACTAACCAGAGCATACAAAACATTTGCTAGACCTATTCTTGAATACAACTCACCTGTCTGGAACCCATACCACATCTCTGACATTAATACAATTGAACGAATCCAGAAACATTTTACAAGAAGAGTTCTCCGCTCCTCTGTAAACAACAAAATACCTTATACCACCAGACTTGAAATCCTGGGATTAGAAAACTTAGAACTCCGCCGACTCCGACAAGACCTGTGTTTCACACACAGAATCATCTATTGCAATGTCCTTCCTGTTAAAGACTACTTCAGCTTCAATCGCAATAATACAAGAGCAAACAATAGATTCAAACTTAATGTTAACTGTTTCAATCTTGATTGCAGAAAATATGACTTTTGTAACAGAGTTGTTAACGCTTGGAACACACTACCTGACTCTGTGGTCTCTTCTCAAACTCCCAAAAGCTTTAACCAAAAACTGTCTACTATTGACCTCACCCCATTCCTAAGAGGACTATAAGGGGCGTGCATAAGAGCACAAAAGTGCCTACCGTTCCTGTCCTATTGTTCCCTTTCATTATATATACGCTTATATGTTGTATAGTTGTTTCATGCTTATGCTTGTATATACTGTTGTGACAAAAAATAAATTAAAAAAAATACATTTTCATAAATATTCTTCACAGTTTAGTCTCAGTAGACTTAGCCAAATGTCACCCACATTGAAAAAGTTCAGCAAGGTTGGATCTGAGTCATCTAGAAGACAACCAGCTTTGTAGGCTAGACCCAAAAATTTACACTATCCCAGAAGACGATAGCAGGAAACAATTTCCATATTCCATCTTTTTAGCCAGAAATCTCCATGGTTTGACTATCAGAAGTCAAACATCCCTTGAAGGAGTCTGAGTTTGCTTTTTTGTTTTTTTAATTGTTTCTAAAGTCAATGGAGAGGCTGTAGACCTTCTTCATGGCACCTCCTCCTTGTAGAAACACAGCTGAACTAAATAACAAATCTTTCTTCAAGGCCCAGCTCCAAAAAACTTCATGTTTGTTTGTGATTAATCAAAATTGAACCAAATAGGCCCATTCGTCCACCTGTCCTGAACTACAATGCCACAATAACAAATAGTTACACATGGCGTGCCATTCATCGCTCATTCAGAAGGTGAGGAGTCAGATGCTTGGCTCCTCTGGTTTTAAGACCAGACCATTTCAATCTGTTTCTCACACTCTCCAGTTCTTGGATCATTCTGGAATGTTGGTGAGGAAGATAAAGAAGCTTACCCAAATATTGGTGGCCACACCATAGGGGTCATTTTGTGCACACCAACCTTCTAGCAACTGTGTCCTTCAAATTAGCTGGTCCTCCTTAAGGAAAACGTATAGTGGAAGAAGCGGAGAAGCGGAGGGAAAAGTGGGAAATAAGTAAATGTGAATTAAACTATTTATTAATAATGAATCGGTTCTAATATTCACTACCAATAATGAGGCCAGGGAAGAAATCCTGTATTGCTTCAGTGAACCACACTTCCATTTTTGATGGTTTTTCCATAATTAAAAGTTAATTCACTGTGGAGAATAATTTAACCTAGATTTATTTGCACAGCAAGAAAACATTTACAAATTATTATTTGGGGGGCGGGAAGCACAAGTTGACAGGAACAATCTACTGCCTGAAAAGTCTACTGCCAAAGCATTTGTAAAATTGGTTTTGTTTTATTGTTTTCACCTTTGCTGTCTTACTGCTCCAGTTTTGGTGTATGGACAGGCAAGGTCACCCAACCCCTTGATAGAAGCCACCATTCTGAGCTGGCCAAGGACAAGAATGACCCAAAGGAACCAATGAAAAATGCAACGAGATACAAAAACACATATTATCCTCCCTAGTTGGACACTGACAAATCTACTTCAACAATAATAGCTTCCCCTCCTTGCAAAGCAGATCCAAAATTTATAAACTATATGCAACCCAACTGACCTGTCGTATTTTACATATAAGAGAGGAAAAAATAGAAGTTAAAGTCAGGGCCCTCTGTTCACAGTTGGTTATTGTAAGTTTACAACTGTTTCTTATTTACCACAAACCAGCCCAATCATTATCTCTGATCTATCCAGGATCAAATACTCTCGGTTAACTCTTAATAAGGAAACCTTTCCTAAGGTTCTTAATTGGGAACTTTCTCAACAATTACATCTCATTTCCAAAGTTCGTAAGTCTCTGTTGCAAATAACTATCTCTGTAACATCTGTTGCTGAAAAAAAATTTTTTTTTCTTTTGGAGTTTGTATTTTAATCTTCTGACTAGTTTTTAAAAAATAATAATAATACAAAATACAACCAGATACGTAACAGGAGGCCCTCTATTTTACAGCCCTCTCTAAGCATATTGAGTCAGCCTCTTGCCCCCAACAATCCTGCTCCTCATTTTCCCAATCTTGGAAGAATGGGAGGCTGAACCCACCTTGAACTGGTCAGCATTGAACTTCCTGGCTGTGGGCAGAGCTTTTGCCTGCAATGCTGCATTCTAACCACTGTGCCACCACGACTCCTTACTTATAACACATTATTTGATTGTTATTTGTATAAGAAAGAGGTTGTTATCTAGGACTGGGACCCACAATTGATCATCAATTGTGTTGTAAATGTTGTACCTTGATGAACGTATCTTTTCTTTTATGTACACTGAGAGCATATGCACCAAGACAAATTCCTTGTGTGTCCAATCACACTTGGCCAATAAAAAAATTCTATTCTATTCTATTCTATTATATTAAAACAAAATATTTAATATGCAGTCAGAGTTCAAAAAAAATCACATATAACACAGCCCTTTACTTGAATATAATAGTTCAGTTGAGATCAACATATGAGAGTCTGATCGTAGTCAATTGTAGAGGTGACACAGAAACAGGATGTCATAGTCCTTATTTTATTTTTGTTTTCATATTCTACTTTTACGCCTGGTTTTACTGTGTGATGTTTTATGCTTCATTCTGTATTTTCATATGGCCTATGGGCTAATCAATTCTAAAGCACTCGCTTCCAGATTAATTGTGCTGAACGGGATTCATCTGAAGGACTATAAAAAGCCACTGAACCATTAAAAAGAGAGAGAGAATCTTAGACAGCAGAAGAGTGTTTCTTTCATTTTATCTGAAAATGAGTTCATTTTAAAGAGTTTCACTTCAGTGTGATGTTTACATTTTAGTAAGTCTTAAGTTGTCAATGAAAAAAAGACAAGGTGCAGTTTTAATTAATATTAAACTTGTGATCCTCCCACGCACGCCTTCTAGCTACAAACAACGTCTCAATTTATTCTTACATTTTCATCTTTTATGTATCATTTCGTGTTTTTTAAAAGAAGGTTGAAAACGCACACAAACTAATGGAAAGTGAAAAAAAAAGAAAAAAATCAAAGAGAATTAAAAATACAAGAAAGAAAAACAAAAAAAGTTACAAGGAAGAAGCTTCTGATCTTCTTTACAACAAGTCATAAGTACAATTATAAATTTACTCTCTGGTTACAACACAACTAACTTCTTTCCGGAACCCCTTCTCTTTAATCAGCAGGACTATAATTTATTCTTACATTTTCAGATAGGCAAAACTGAAAAATTTGTCCTTATCTACTTGCTGTGTTTAATGAGCTTGCATATATTTTTTTAATATTTTTTTTGTGGAAGTACTTGAAAAAAATGGCACAGATGAATGGCGAATAAATTTTTTCATCGTGAATGATCACCATGGAATCCATAGAGTTTAGGTTCTTGTGCACCTAACTTTTTTTTTAAAGAAAAGGTTTTTTATTTTTATTTTTCATCAGCATATTTAAATGTACAGTCTCTTATCCATCATTAATCATTATTCATTCATCTTATCTTTTAACTTCCATTTGTTACTTGTTCGGGCCTGCTTGTTTACATTTCCTTCCTTTGTTTTAACACAACCTTTCCTTTTCCTCTTCCCTTCTCTCCCTTCTATCTATTTTCCTCATTCCTCCTCTCCTTCCCTTTTTTCCTTCCTCTCTTCTTTCCCCACTCCTCTCTTCTTCCTCCCTTTCTTACCCTCTCTCCTACTCTTCTTTCCCCTTCCTTCTTCCTCTCCTTTCCCCTCTCTTCTTTCCTTCTCTCTCCTTACCTCCCTACTCCCCTCCTTCCCTCTCCCCTTTTCCAGTCCCTTGTTGTTTCTTTTCAATTCAATCTAAAATGGTATTTGAGCAGCCCCGATATCTATTGACATCCATCTTCATTTCAAATTCTTCCTTACTTTATAATTACATCTCTTCTATAATTCCTGTACATGGTTAATCAATCCGTGTATCATCTGGGTACAACCTGAGAGCATCCAGACCAACCAGGCGCTGTTATTGCTGTGGCATGTTTAAGTATATTACCCTATAAAACATATTTGTACATTGACCAGATTTTAAACAAATATGAAGACAACTTGTCAGAACAGTGAGCGTGGTCTACATTCCACTTTCAAAAAGGGACTTTCAATTTTGAAAGTCTGAGCGTTGTTTTAACACATCTCTTTCAGCAGGAAATTGACTTTAGTTGTGTGTTCTTTAAAGAAAAACATAAAAGTCCCACTGGTACTTTTCTGGTTTCAGAACTAATCCATCATTCTTTGCGACAACAGTAACAAAGCTAACAAATATAATATGGATGAGTAATTTTTGGTTCAAGAGTCACATTCAGACTCTGGTGGAATGTTTAATTCCATGTCTGGATGTTGACTTGGAGCTGAAAAAAATTGGTTCGAGCTGAGAAGAAAAATAATAAAGCAGGGAAAAAAACCCAAATCAACATGTACTGGCTCTGGTAAAAAAAAATCACCAAAATACTTTAAAGAGGTCTGGAAGTTTGGGAATAAATTTTTTAGGGAACAGGCCAACAAATCCTTGGGTACATAGCACCAATATTGAGAAGAAGAAAGAGGAAACAGTGAAGATCTCTCAGATACAATGCCACCAAGGAGGGATCTCGGAAAAGAAAGAATGATCCAGTGTGCAGCAGCTGCCAAAAAAAGTCAACACAGTTCTGGGCTGCATAAACAGAGGGATAGAATCAAGATCACGTGAAGTGTTCATACCACTTTATAAGGCCTTGGTAAGGCCACACTTGGAATATTGCATCCAGTTTTGGTCGCCACGATGTAAAAAAGATGTTGAGACTCTAGAAAGAGTGCAGAGAAGAGCAACAAAGAGGATTAGGGGACTGGAGGATAAAACATATGAAGAACGGTTGCAGGAACTCGGTATGCCTAGTTTAATGAAAAGAAGGACTAGGGGAGACATGATAGCTGTGTTCCAATATCTCAGGGGCTGCCACAAAGAAGAGGGAGTCAAACTATTCTCCAAAGCACCTAAGAGTAGAACAAGAAGCAATAGGTGGAAACTAATCAAGGAGAGAAGTAACTTAGAACTAAGGAGAAATTTCCTGAGAGTTAGAACAATTGATAAATGAAACAACTTGCCTGCAGAAGTTGTGAACGTTGGAAATTTTTAAGAAGATGTTGGATAACCATCTGACTGAGATGGTGTAGGGTTTCCTGCCTGGGCAGGGGGTTGGACTAGAAGACCTCCAAGGTCCTTCCAACTCTGTTGTTATTATTATTATTATTATTATTATTATTATTATTATTATTATTATTATTATTATTATTATTATTATTATTATTTGCATTTATATCCCACCCTTCTCCAAAGACTCAGGGCGGCTTACACTATGTTAGCAATAGTCTTCATCCTATTTGTATATTTATAGACAAAGTCAACTTATTGCCCCCAACAATCTGGGTCCTCATTTTACCTACCTTATAAAGGATGGAAGGCTGAGTCAACCTTGGGCCTGGTTGGACTTGAACCTGCAGTAATTGCAGGCAGCTGCTGTTAATAACAGACTGCATTAGCAGTCTGAGCCACAGAGGCCCTTATTATTATTATCCAATCATTATTATTATTATCCAATTAAAAACCATTGATCTATTCTGGAAGGGTTTGATACATATCATTCTTATGTTGGTGGTTTGAGCTCCGAGGTTGGCGATTGGGTTGCAAACATTTTGCCCCCATTCGAGAAGACATCTTCAGGGCGCTTTGGATGGGAGCGAGACACTGAAGATGCCTGCTTGAATGGGGACAAAATGTTTACAACCCAATCGCCAAGCTCAGAGCTCAAACCACCAACATAACTACCAACCCGAGCTACTAATATTCAAAGGCATTTCCACGTATCATCCTTTTTTTCTTTCCCTTTGTTGTGGCCCACATGACGCAGATAGTGAGGAGGTTGGGGAGGAATATGGGACAGTCCTGGAGCCTGGGGAAGGCTCTGATGAGGGCTCTGCGTCAGACAGTTTTCAAGGGGGTTGCAGTTACAATCTGGTGGCAAAGGGCTGTAGAAGGTCGGCAGCCAAGAAGAACCCTGAAGGCCACAAGAAAACCATCCCAGGGCCAGAGGGAGGAATGGACCTATAGTGGTCTCACCTGGGCAATACTACTTGTTTTGGGACTTGATGAAGCCCCACCGAGCTGAACCAGGGGAGTAGACATCCACACTGACCTTCCAACTGGCCTTCCCTCTCTGAACTGGGCCTACGTACACTTCAGTGGTGGGTTTCAAGAAATTTTACTACTGGTTCTGTGGCCGTGGCTTGGTGGACGTGGTGTGGCTTGGTGGGCAAGACTTGGTGGATGTGGCAGAGGAAGGATACTGTAAAATCTCCATTCCCACCCCACTCCAGGGGAAGGTTACTGCAAAATCCCCATCTCCTCCCCATCAGCTGGGACTTGGGAGGCAGAGAATAGATGGGGGCAGGGCCTGTCAGAATTTTTGCTACCGATTCTCCGAACTACTCAAATTTTCCGCTACCGGTTCTCCAGAACTGTCAGAACCTGATGAAACCCACCTCTGATACACTTTCGATATTCCACACACCCACGGCCTACTTCTCCTGACCTGAATTGGGATGTTATCCTTGCAACAACCACAGGTAGATATCATAAGTCTCCCATAGAAAACTGTACTTGGAGGCAGACTCTGTCTCACCTGCACTATTAAACCTTCAACAATGATCACACTTAATTTTTGCCCTTCTTAACAACTCTAATGGCCCTCACAACCTGGCAATCCTTCTCTTTCTCCGTTCTTCAAAATACACTTAAGATGATTGCAAGATTTTTATCCAAAGCTACAGCTGTTAGAAGTTGTCTCGCTCCTCCCTACTAATATATTGGGGCAATTATTAGCTCTTAACTATGTTAGGGTTTTCACACAATTTTTAAAATTCCGTTTCATAGTTATTGTGTTGAATTGCTGTTCTTGCATCTGATCTTGGACCATAAATATATATTTTTACTGATTGATTAGCCATTTGATTTCCCCACTGTATTTCTCTAAAGCTGTAGAAATTCTTCTTCTTAAGGCACCTCCTTCGGTTATTTTCTTTCTTCTTTATTATCTTGATTCCTTCTTTGGTTTCTGTTGGTATCTGCAAAACAGCATTCCAAAGATGCCCCACTGAGCACAACAGAAAGCGGTAAGTGAATAAGTTATTATTCATAACCGAGAATAGGTTATTTCAAAGAAACTCAGTATACAAGGCTCCTTAAGGAAAAAGAAACAAAATTAGAAGGGAAAGCACAACAAGATGAAAACAATGCAGCTAGTTATTGTAAGTGAATGCCCCCCTTTTAACACACACACACACACACAAACCTACACAGTGTCATAAAGTTGTTTGTCTCAACATAGCTGCCAGGCAAGGAGGCCATAAACCACTACAAAAACTTTTCCCTAAGGAAAAATATTCTGAAATTCTGTTAAGACAGCCAAGTTGTGGCCAATCTTCCCTACCTGTGTGAGCCTGCCTTCCTCAATTTGTCTTTGTCAGGCAGGAATAAAATAATCTCCTACAGCACACGAGATCTAATTGTCTACCAGTGTCAACAGAGGTAGGGGGGAGAAAGTACGACATCACCCAGACACAGTACAGCTAAAGACCTGAAGAGTAACACATTTCCAGATGTTTGTTGATATCAGTGAGTTATGGTACTGGAGCGAAGGAAGGAAGGAAGGAAGGAAGGAAGTCCAAATGCTATATTTTGTATGTGAGCTCTGAGTTAAATACAGATGTGACAAATGCAATAGAAAATATCTGACATAACTGGTTAGATATCAGATAAATACAAGATAGATAAATAGATGATAGAAAGATGATAGATGATAGATAGATAAATAGATGATAAATAGAAAGATGATAGATGATAGATAGATAGATAGATAGATAGATAGATAGATAGATAGATAGATAGATAGATAGATAGATGATAGATAGATAGATAGATAGATAGATAGATAGATAGATAGATAGATAGATAGATAGATAGATAGATAGATAGATAGGAAAGATAGAGAGAGGGGGAAGGGAGGGAGAGAGAGAGAGGTAGATGGATGGATGGATGGATGGATGGATGGATGGATGGATGGATGGATGGATGGATAGATAGATAGATAGATAGATAGATAGACAGACAGACAGACAGACAGACAGACAGACAGACAGACAGACAGACAGACAGACAATATTAATAACAAAATCCAAAATTCAACATTTCTGGAGGTTTGAGTTGATGTCCACGTAAGATAAAAACACTCTACCTCATCATTTAGAACCTTTTTTTTTTTAGATTAAATGTATGGAGCCAACCAAGTTATTAAATCTAGCTACTTTTTCATCTATAAAACCCATGGTCTTCTGATGTGTTTTCTTTATTTGAAAAACAGAACTGGGGGCTGTTATGAACTTAAAAGTGACACAGAAACCAGAATGAAGGAGGGAATGAAAGAAAAGGACATTTATTGAGACTTAGTGAGCATTAAGTGGGGTTTTGAAAAAAATTTTTAAAACCCACAAGATTGAACTGGAAAGCTGCAGCCTTCCGCCTGCTCTCCCCGTCATTCCCCTCCTCATGATTATTGCAATCGCTGCCTCCTTTTGCTTTCCCTTCTCATTAACCTTAAACAAGCTCCCTTCCCCTGCATATTTGCAATGCCTTGAGCGTTTGCCTTTTTCTTATCTCTGCAGCAATCACATATATTATTGCTCACTCTGATCCACGTTTTGCTCTCCTTGGATTCGTTCCCGGAGTTCTTCTCACATCTGTAAGATCCAGGAAAGTCCCAAGTTGGAGCAGGAGAATTTACACCCAGTCTTTTTTTATAAAGAAAAGAGGATATAAAACTAAAAAGCAGAAAGGAAGATCAACTACCTTACCATCTCCTAGCATGAAGCATATCCTCTCTGGCCTTCCTCTCAAATATTTTTTTAAATTAAATTACTTTACTTCCTGTGAAAGAGGCAAAAATGAAGCTGTTTGCAGAAGGAGAAAAACAATTCCCAAGAAAATAGGACATTATTCCAAGTCCTGAGACCATTTGACTCTCGTCATATAATGGGAGACATTTTATATCAGGACGACCTTCAAGAATTCAAGAATTTGAAAGCCACATGCAACTCTCACTTGATATAATCAACGGACAGATCATTTCCTTTGAGTTGACCTTTGGCTCAGGTTGACCTCCAGTGACTTGATGGACCTGTCCACATAATTGTCTCGGCAACATTACAGCTGTGCTTGGTGATTGTCATCTTCCCAGGTGACCATCAACCATCTTAGCTTTTTTTAAGATTAACCAAGGTCGGTTCAATATTAGATTGATATGAAAGCACACTGCTTCATGTTGAAGAATTAATTCACACTTGTGAAGGTTATTCAAATCCAGGACTGGGTTCAGCTAGATTCTCCTGCTTGAGCAGGGGACTAGAAGACCTCCAAAGTCCCTTCCAGCTCATTATATTCTAGTCTATTGAAGATTACCCATGCCAGAGATACCAGCAGAAGCACCTCCTCCGCAAAGTCAATACTTCCAAAGAGAGTCAGCTCTCAATTGTCCATCAATGTTGTGGCCTCTTGGCCACCTCCAGTAACTGAATCAGAGGAGGAGGAGGAGGCGTGGGAGTCAGGGCCAGCATCAAGGCAACCTGAGAACTCTGAGGGGGAAGAGAGAATGGAGCTGGCAGAGAGAGAGAGAGTCAGAGGCAGAGCCTGGGTCATCCATCAGCCCTCAGATGGAGAGTCAACAGCCTCCAGGTCTGGAGGTGGCTGATGAGGAAGAGGAGGAGGAGCCGGGTCCACTGCCTGATGTGCAGAAGTCAGAGGAGAGGAGAGCAGTGGAAATCTATGGGCTGGTCCTTGGGACAGAAGAACCACTGCAGCTAACAAGGCACCACTCTAGCTCTGGGGATAAAAGGCAAGGGGCAGAGATGAATAGGTGTGGCAGACAACTATTCATCTCCCTGCCAGACAGACTTATTAATCTGCGGTGAGAGAGAAATTTTTTGCCAGGGCTGCTGGGACTCCTAATAAAGGAATATTTTGAGTTCATGTCAGTGGGTTTGCTGTGTTTGGGGAGCTGGGTCAGAACAGTCCTTCCCCTAACTTTAGTGAAACATGAGAAGATATTTCTTGTTATAAATAAGGCAGGGCGCAGCTAATTTCACCAAAGCTCCGGTTTTAATTAAACAGCAGGAACTTGATAGTAGAGTCTTCTAATATTGGCTTGCACTTGATTAACTAGACCTCAGGTTGACCTTCATTTTATTTCCAGATTGAAAGATCAGGGTCTTACTTATCCCTCTTTCCTCTGGGCAATTGCCATTTTTCCTCTGGAAATGTGTCATTTGGAAATCAGATTTGCACGGAAAACTGCAGACTTAAGCACAAATCAATGCAGCAAGGCACACAGCCCAGGAACGCGGTTGTAGGAGTTTGATAGATCTAATCTGTTGAGACTGGCCATGATTCTCTGTTACTCCCAAGCTTATCTTCCCCTTCCAGAGACAATAATCTGTTTTCTAAATAGGCCATTTATATTTGTGGTTGTGACTAAGTCTGGGTGTTTCTGCTGATCCCAGCGTTGTGGGATTTTCAGACACAATCTGGCCAAAGGCAGGTACTACAAGCAGCAAGAGGTTTCAAAAAAAAAAGAAGAACAAGAACTAATGAGTGGTTTATGCTTAAAACATCTTTAGAAACCTTGTTGAATGTTCTAGATCTTATCTACAGTTGAACATGTCCTATATTATGCAGTCTGTTTTTCTCTACTAAATCAACATGGTTGTACCAATAAAAGCAAATATTTTTTGCTCAGGATTGAAATGAAGGGTCCAGAAGTGAGTTTCAGCAGGTTCTGAGCAGTTCCGGAGAACCGGTAACGGAAATTTTGAGTAGTTCTGGAGAACCGGTAGTAAAAATTCTGACTGGCCCCTCCCCCATCTATTCTCTGCCTCCCAATTCCCAGCTGATGTGGAGGAAATGGGGATTTTTGCAGTAACCTTCCCCTGGAGTGGGGTGGGAATGGAGCTTTTATAGTATCCTTCCCCTGCCATGCCCACCAAGCCACGCCCACCAAGCCATGCCACACCTACCAAGAACCGGTAGTAAAAAAAATTTGAAAACCACCACTGGTGCTCTCTGAGTTTGGTGGTTTTCTTGCAGATGTTTCATTAGCTAACTAGGGAACAGCATCAGTGCTAGAAGGGAGGGGATTTGCAGGGGGAGGAGAAAGAAGGAGGAGGAGGACTGTTGGACCCTTGGTGCTCTCTCAGCTTGATGGTTTTCTTGCAGATGTTTCATAATCCACACTAGCCTAGCACTGATAATGTTACCTAGTTTGGGTCATGAAATGTCTGCAAGAAACCCACCAAGCTCACAGAGCACCAAGGAGCCCACAGCCCTCCTCCTCCTCCTCCTCTGTGCAAACTCATTCCCTTTCAGCACTGATGATGTTACCTAGTTTGGTAATGAAACATCTGCAAGAACCCACCAAGCTCAGAGCGAGTACCAAGGACCTCTCAATACGATTCTGGTCAGTTATGGGTCTTTATTCTGAATGAGAAATGTGACTATGGTAATCAAGTACTTTTAGGTTATTTATAAATGAATAAATAATTTTGTGAGGCATCTATGAATGGGGCAACCTAATGACACGACCGGCTACCAGGGCTGTGGTTGCAGCGAACACCATGACTATTATTTCCCTAGGCCAGAAAAATAAAATCATTTTGTTTTCTGGGGCCGGGACTTACAAAAAGCCTGAATTTTTGAAGAAGTGGTAAATGATGTAAGTGATGTAACCTCACACTCAGAACTCTGTGAAAATGGAAACCAATTTAATAACCTTCTTAAATAAAGAACTTCAGTGGAAAAATACAGAAAAGGCACGCCATGGACTGAGTAATTAAATGGTTTCAATTCTGCTTGTCCTGCCATGATCGCAGGGCAGGGTAGAATATTAAAAGACAGCTTATATTGTTTAAAATGCAATAAAACCTATCAAGCAATAAGATTTTTTTTAAAATGAAGTACATAAAGTCATGCCCACGTCCAGATAGGCACCCACTGTAAAACAACTGGGTTTTTTTTTTAATGTTCTAAGTCACCAATGTAACCTATGTATGAGTTGGGAAGTTATATAAATTTGTTTAATAAATATATAGGTAAAGGTAAAGGTTCCCCTCGCACATATGTGCTAATCATTCCCAACTCTAGGGGGCGGTGCTCATCTTCATTTCAAAGCCGAAGAGCCAGCGCTGTCTGAAGACGTCTCCGTGGTCATGTAGCCGGCATGACTCAACGCCAGAGGCGCACGGAACGCTGTGACCTTCCCACCAAAGGTGGTCCCTGTTTTTCTACTTGCATTTTTTACCTGCTTTCGAACTGCTAGGTTGTCAGAAGCTGGGACAAGTAACAAGAGCTCACCCTATTACGCAGCACTAGGGATTCAAACTGCTGAACTGCCGACCTTTCAATCGACAAGCTCAACATCTTAGCCACTGATCCACCATGTCCCTTAATAAATAAATACATACATACATACATACATATATACATACATACATACATAAACAAACTTGCTAGGCCAGGCAAGTACTTCATAATAACAACCCCATCTGCCAGCAAGATTATGTGATCTTCACCATTCTATAGTAACATTTTGGCTTCTGTATCATTTCTTTTCAATGGCATCATTTAGGAGGGAGGGGAGAGCAGAGCAGAGCAGAGCAGAGCAGAGGATAGAAGAGGAAAGGAGAAGGAAGGAGATGAGTGAGCGGGGAGGGAGGGAGGGAGGAAGGAAGGAAAGAGAGAAGAAAAAAGATGAGTGCATAAGGAGGGAAGGAGGGAAAAGGAGATGAGGGAGGGAGGAAGAAGGAAGGAAGAAGGAAGGAAGAAAAAAGGAGGGAGGGAGGGAGGGAAGGAGGGAGGAAGGAAGGAAGGAAGGAAGGAAGGAAGGAAGGAAGGAAGGAAGGAAGGAAGGAAGGAAGGAAGGAAATGCACTGCAATGCTAGAATGATTGGCTGGCTGTAAAAGCAAGGACAGATAGCTTTCCTGAAAATTATTAGTGTTTATCATCCTTCAGGATAAGCTGATAAATGATTTTGCAGCGGTTTCCCAGAGAGAGTCATGGCTGCACTAAGAGCCTGGTGAGTCTTTGAAATGGATGGATAGATGAATAATAGCCCTCAATTTCAAAATGGATGTCTTCTCTCTCGCTTTATATTTATATTCCAGGAACTGAAACTATTCTTTAACTGCTGTCAAAGAAATTTCCTTGCGAATAGAAATATGGCTTGTTTTCTTATTGCATGTCTAATTTTGATGCTTCCCCCATAGATTTGAAGCTGGATTTGTCCTCTTCTGTCAACCCTGAGTCTGGACTTGACTAAATCTGACTGCAATCCCATCCACATTTACTTCGAAGGTGGTAGCCTTAACTCAATGAAACGCTGTATAAAAATAGCAACTTGTGGTTAGTAGATTAAATTTGTGCTTCAGATGGATCTCGATTTACAGTAGATGTGAAAAAGAATTGAGAAATTATATTAACTTTAGAATGTGCTTATTTCAAAGTAAATCGCAGTTCAATCAGATTTACTCCTAAAGAGGAATTTATTAGACCGCAGCCTTATTTCACATTAGGTTTTCTGAATTTAGCACATGGATAAACCACACTCAACAGCATAAACCCCAACAAAACTAACTGTGAATTAAATTCACACCAAGGGTCTGTGGTACCCAATGAGCTAGTAAACTAAGCAGGACCAAGAATGGTCGATCATTGGATAAGAGACCTCTAAGGACCAGCAGGGTTGAAAGTCATGGAAACTAAGTAATCAAAATCATCAAAACTAGAGCTTAATTTGAAAGGGTGTTTGTGTATATGACTATTTAGCTTTGAGATATTAAGATTCAGCTGGAGGATCCCTGCGCTACAAACACAAAAATGGAGCCCGTTGGTAATACCAGATCTGTGATGCAAGCATCCAGACAACCACTAGACTGCAGCAAAGCAGGAATGCAAACTACAACTCTTTATTGCCGTCCAGTGGCATCAGCATGTTTATACAGTGTAGCCCCTAAGTCCACATATATACTTGATTAGGCAGGGATAATATTTCATTGCCAAGACTGTTATTTATTGGCAACTGGAGGTGGCTCTGAGCTATTTAACTCAAATAATCTGTTTTATCAGGCATCCACTAGAGAATTCTCCCAGGGACTTGAATGAGGCTATGGAAATGTTTCTCTGCTGCTTAGAGATAGGATAGAGAGCATCTCTACTCCAAGCGAGGAGCCTCCAAATGGAACTTGAACACTTCTGATAATTACAAGCATTGCACTAGGCAACGATGGGATGTATTTGATTTTCACTAAGCCCATCGTGTGAATCCAACCAATTTATTAAACAAGCTACAGCTTGGTGCAGTGGGTGAACACAGTAATTGAGTTCATCCTAGAGAATCACAATTCGGGGATTTCTTTCAGAGCAGAGCCTTCGATGTTCCCCAACTGATACTCATGCTGGTTGCTTCGGTAAGTGAATTAGATGGTCACAGACTTTCACATTCATCCAGAGGAACTCAGAGAAGGAAGAATTAGCCAAACAACAATTGAATGTTCCTCTCCTTTATTCGGTTGCTACTCCATGCGCAATGGCTCAGCAGTTAAAGTAGCTGTGGTTGTCAGCTGGAGAGCTGACAGCCCGGGGTTCGAAACCGGAGCACTCTGTGATGGAGCGAGCTTCCGTTCCTTGCTGCATGTCAGCCTCCGCTTATTATTTTAAGTGTTTACTTACGTAGTAGAGAGTTTAACTGTTTTATTACTTTGTTTAGTGTTTTATTGCTATTTCGTTGTTATACAAGATAAATGAGGTTGTGGCTCTTTAAGGGCGCTTTGGCTGCCATTTGAAAGGAGGAGGGAGAAGGAATTCAAACAGTCAGAAGCGCGCACTGGCATCAATGAACTTTGCACACCAGACAGAAGGATAACATCGGAAGAAGGATATCACGTGGCCCTTTGAGGAGAAGGGAATTGGACTATTTAGTTTGACCTTTGGAGGGAGGAGGGACGAATGGGGAGGGATATGCATCTGTAAGTCACACCTACTCTCAGATCTTGCTTTCCTTTGCTGCTATCAGACATACTCAGTAAAAGTACTTTTTCTCTATTACCATATGAAGTTGGGGGTTTCCTTTCTTGGGTATTGATCGGAGGCAAGCTGACACTGAAGCTCCTGCCCACCTAGCAGTTCGAAAGCATGCAAATGTGAGTAGATAAATAGGTACCACTTTGGTGGAAGGTAATAGTGTTCCATGCACCTTTGGTGTATAGCCATGCTGGCCACATGATCACAGAAATTCTCTTCCTACAAGGCTGGGTCCCTCGACCAAGAAACAATTAGCATCGCCCCCCAGCATCAAACATGACTAGACAGGGAAAGCCTTCACCTTTTAATCCATGCTCAGCGGCCATCCTTGAGAGGAAGGTTGCTTGCATTTCATAAAGACAGCAGTTCAGTTACTGCTGGATGTGTTTTACAAGTTGACCTTGTGTAGCCAAGAGTAAGCACCACATAACTATGCATAGATTGCAGTCCTGTCAGGTTTTATTAATGATTTTGTTTGGATACCTGTGTTTTATGATGGAGAGTTTAACTAGCCCGCCCCTTAGCTGGTTGAATTTAAACTTCTGGTATGATTGATCCGTTCCTTGCAGCTTCTGTGTGGAAGAGGAAGGGACGGAGGGAGGGAGGGAGGGAGGGAGGGAAGGAGGGAGGGATGAAGGAAAGAAGGAAGGAAGGAAGGAAGGAAGGAAGGAAGGAAGGAAGGAAGGAAGGAAGGAAGGAAGGAAGGAAGGAAGACCACCAAAGAATGAAAAAATAAGGTAAAGGTAAAGGTTCCCCTCGCACATATGTGCTAGTCGTTCCCGACTCTAGGGGGCGGTGCTCATCTCCATTTCAAAGCCAAAGAGCCAGCGCTATCCAAAGACGTCTCCGTGGTCATGTGGCCGGCATGACTCAACGCCAAAGGTGCACAGAACACTGTTACCTTCCCACCAAAGGTGGTCCCTATTTTTTCTACTTGCATTTTTACGTGCTTTTGAAACTGCTAGGTTGGCAGAAGCTGGGACAAGTAACGGGAGCTCACCCCGTTACACGGCAGCACTAGGGATTCGAACCGCTGAGCTGCCAACCTTTTGATCGATAAGCTCAACGTCCTAGCCCCTGAACCACCCCATCCCCTAATGAAAGAATAGATGTCCCTAATTTTGGACTATGGCCGCACCCAAAGCTTTGAATAGTCTTTCAACTCTTACTGCCATATTGGACTCCAATGTGGCCTCTTCTTCAGCTGACAAAAGCAGAGAACTCTCTCCTTGGAGAAATCACATGTGGCTTTGCATTCTTGGGTTGCCAAAGAACACGGAGAGCTGAGCACGATAAATCCATGTCAGTGGAGGTCAGGGAAGCCTGGCGGGCTATGGTCCAACGGGATCCCAAAGAGTTGAACATGATTTAGCAAATGAAGAACAACAAAACCATTTCAGGAAAGGAGCCAGATCTTGAGATCTTTCAGACTTGAGTTCTTCTCTCGGTTTTCATTTCTTGGCCATTCCTGCAATGCTGTCAGAATTCCAAAGCTATTCCAAATCACTTTGGTCTCAGCAGCACTGGGTTTCTAACCTTCATAAAATTGATCCTTCAGGCAAAGGCTGCCTGGATCTTATAGATGACCTGTCTCTGCATTAGCTTCCTTTATCCTAGCAGATCTTCCAAGAGGTGGTTGTATGCATCCCTCTTATAGGAATGGCTCGGCTTTACATCTCATGGGTGCCTACAGGTCTGTGTTTTGCATTGACCAGATAAATGCATACAGCTTGTAAGGGCATGGACACGCAAAGAGGCTTTCAAGTGATTTATTCTGCTTTCTATTGTATCTTCTATTGTTTCTCCAACCTGTGCTAATAGGGTTTTTTCCTTTGTTTTTTGTGATAGTGGCAAATATCTAAAACTCAGGTGTAGGGTGAGACTGAAGGTTCGTTCTCCAAGCTTGTGGGTTGGAGCAATACAAAAATCATTGGCCACGTTACCTCCGATCACCCTCGTGAGTTCATTGAAGCCTGGCACTCCACAAGCAATTCCATCAACAGACACAATGACCTACAACCAGCCTATGAACCCCTCAGAATTCAAATCAACTGCACAGCCAAGCATAGACAGCATCTATCAGCCAGAGATGGAGGCTGTCTATGGAAATGGAAGAGAGAATCGAAAATTGGTTCCATCCCCTGGGAGTCTTGGGAAAGATGTAAAGTCCATGGACTTTATGACCCGCTTGGACAAATAAATAGTCCCAATTTCATGGACACCTAAAGGGAGAATGGACATGTTTTTGTGAAATGAATAACAAAAGAAACATTAATGTGTTTGTTCTTATTAGAACGTCCCTTTTTGACTGCCTTGTTTGGATCATGTAAAATCCATTTGGATAGCCAAATGTGCTTCTCATGCAATGCACCATAAAGCTAATGATGTACTGTAATTTTATGAGCCGCTCCATGGGCAATAAAGCTAATGATATAAGGAAGTGTTTTGAAAGGTCATCTTTTCCACATCAAACTCTGAAGGACAATCATAAATCTGCCGCATTACAACCTTTTTTGTAAAATAATTTCTACCGATTCTAATCTGTTATGAAGTGGGGTTGCACAACAATATCCACATCAGAGAAGGTTTTTTCCCAGGGCTGACATGCCACCATTCAACATTACATCTTTCTACAAGCTAACAAATACAGGACAAGCCAGGGTCAGCCTGAAGAAGCTAGCTTCTCCATGGAGATCCTGAAGATCACCAAGGAGAGGCAACCACAGTCCTCTCCCTAAGAGTCACGTTGCCATGTCGGTCAGCTGGATTTTACATTCTCCTAAGGAGTAAATCGCTCTAAGCATTGGCGAGAATTCATTTACATTTGCAAAATATGAACCAATAGATTCTAAGATTGCAACATTCATCAAATCAAGTCAGAAGATGAGTGTCTCCAGAAGAGAGTCAAGGTGGATGGTCATGATGGGATGGTAGAAACTCATTTTTTTTTATTTTTCATCTTAACTTTTTGGGACTGCCCCTAGCGGATTTCATTTTCAGTAAAATAAAATAAAGTGTTATTTTTTTAAAAAAAAAAATCTTTCCAATGTGTTGAACTGTTTTAAGAATTGCTCAGTGACCTTGCCTACCTCCCCCCTTGAGCTCCTAAAGACTGGTGTAAACCTCAAGCTGAACAAAAGGTCCTCTCACCTTGTCCTTTCAGATCCCTTCAGATCCCTCAGCAGAAATTGTTTGCAGACTCTGGATGGGCAGATGGACCAGGCTATCCTGAAGACACCCAGGCTCAAGCCAGGTAGGTCTTGAGGGGTAATTTGGAAACCAACTGCCAATAAATACAGTTCCTCTAGTTATATACAGTAGTATGACTCTGCCATACCAGTTCACACAAAATGGGAGTATGTTGGTCATAACAAATAGAGAAGATGAAATGTGTTGGTACTTAAGCTGTTGGTTTGAGCTCCGATCTTGGTAATTTGGTTGCAAACATTTCGTCACCATTCGAGGAGACGTCATCAGTGCGCTTTGAGTTGTATTCCTCTGTCAGAACACAGGTCTTTAAATACGTTTTTGGGAGATGCAAAATAGACTGAATGTTGTTTGGATATTTCTGAGTCATGGACTGATAAACTGTTTGAATGGCTGCCTGATGTTTCTGGGCTATAGATAAGTACCATGTGTGTGATGCAGATTAGGGAACCCGATAGAAAAGTTCTTCTAAAGATGCCTATGGTGAGGGATAATCTAGATCAGTGTTTCTCAAATTTGGCAGATTGAAGACTTGTGGACTTCAACTCGCAGAATTCCCCAACCGGTATGAGTTGAAGTCCACAAGTCTTAAAAGTTGGCAAGGTTGGAGACTTCCGGATCTAGATCAGCGTGTTTCAAATTTGGAAATATTAAGAAGGATGGATTCAACTTCAAGAATTCTGGGAATTGAAGTCCACAAGTTGCCAAGATTGAGAAGTATTGAATTAGGGAATAAAGTACATTTTCATGCAAAGATGAAGTTTTATGGCAAACTCAACTAAAATGATTGGCCCATTACTCATTTAGAAGTTTTGGGGTGTGGGAGGACATCAAATAAGTGATTTTTTAAAAGTTTTTGATTTATAACAAAACACAACATAACAAACACCGAACACATAACATACATTCCCTTGTTATGACTGTTTCGTAGCAATCATCTCCTACTATTTACATTTTCTCCCATTTCCCCTTATAATATTTATATCTCTCTTGTCCCATTATCCCTTATTACTCTATAATTTCTATCACTCATAATATTATATTTATACATTTTAAACACAGATATCTTATGGTCATTGTTTCTCCCCTTTCATCACTGTTCATTTTTCTAATCTCCAGCAAAGTTTTTTTCTTATCCTGCAAAGATATTCAGCCAACGAAAATTCTTTTAGGGTTACAGATTTTTATTAATTTATCAATTACAAAATACCGAAATACAAGAAAAATGAGAATAATGGGAAGAAAGGGGAGGAGGAGGGAAAGAAGGAAAAGGGGAGGATAAAAGAAAAAAGAAAAAAAGAAAAACATCTATTTTTCTTTTTGTCAAAAAGATAATAACGCATAACCTCAACTTTTTACTTTTATGTAATAATATATCCTAGCCATTTCGATAAATCTATCTTGCAAAAGCCAAAATCAAAGTTTCATTTTTTCCCCACCTCAAGCACAAAGTCCAGAAGCAGTTTCCAAATAGAAACAAGAGTAATTGTATTCTTTTTTTTAAACACAGCAGTCAATTTTAACCATGTCCATCAAATTTAACTACATCAACTTTTGCAGTCATTCATCCATTGTGGGACTCAAAGCAATTTTCCATTTCTGTGCATAGAATACTCTTGCTGCTGTCAGCATATATAACATCAAAGTTCCATTTTTTTTTTAATTCAAGTTCTCTGTCCCTTAAGCCAGAATGAAAAGTCTCTGGTTTTAACTTTATATTCACTTTAAAAAATCTTCTGTATTAAGATGTGAATCCTGTCTGATGTTTCTTTGCTAGCCAGCAAAAATTTTGATTCTGTTCTTATATGGGGTGGATCAGTCAAAGAGTGGAGCTTAGTACTCCCTTGCCCATTCCAAGAATAGCTTTTATCTTGCTATCAGTAATTCTTCCTTAAATCCACTTTGAGTTGTAGCTTTCATTCCTAGGTATCTATTTTTACCATAATCTTGAAACACAACTTGTATATAACAACAAAGAAATCAGTCAAAGAAAGCCCATGCCTGGAAACAGAGGAAATAAAAGGGAAAGAACTATGCTGAGGTGTGGAGTTCATTTTTTATTAGTCTTGTGCAATTCCATTGCAGAAAGCTTTGAACCTAAAACGTTGTGTCTTGATTTATTTTCTTTCCTGTGTGTATCTGCAATTCAACAACTTTGCTATGTTTTCTCCATAAAGGCATTCCTGAAAATATATACTTTTCTTTCTAATACATCCTCTTCCAGGATGCAAAGCAATTAAGGAAGGATAATCTAGATCAGTGTTTCTCAAATTTGGCAGCTTTAAGCCTTGTGGACTTCAACTCCCAGAATTCCCCAGCCGGTATGAAATGAATTCCACAAGTCTTAAAAATTGCGAAGACCCCTGAGCTAGATCGGTATTAATGTTACACTTAAAATAATATAATAAAATAAAACGCATAAATGTTGGATTTCATGACTTATAATCCATTGTGACAGTCAGTTTGTGTAGAGGTCCAGAGGCAGAAAGCCATCCAAGTGGCTTGGAGCCCATCCCTTTCTCTAGCATCTAGGAAGAAAAATGTAAACCCCTTGAAAACCTTTCCAAGAAAACTGGAAGTCTAGCCAGGATTCAATGCTGATTCAAAGACACTGTTTTGCCAAATGTCAGGACAGGGATCAGGTACCCAAGCAATTGGTTCTTCTGGATCCAGAGACAATGAGATCATCGGTGAATAAAGACATTTTAAACTTTGCTGTTAATTCAAGCCAAACAGATTTAAAAGCATAATATAAGATTTTTATCCCAGAGCTATAATTGCACTCAACGATGAACTAATGGGCCACCATCAGGGAGCTGTTGGACAGCATTGCTTGGTCTGTTGTGTGAATGTTTGGGTGGTTTTAAGGGTGGGGAATTTTTGGTGGGTAAGGGTGTGTCTGGGGATTGTCATGTGAGTTCGGTCTGGTCTCTGGGTGTTATGTGAATTTGCACAAGAAAAAAGTGCAATAAAGTTTGCTTCCAGACCTCTTTAAAGAAGAAATAGCTAAAAATAAAAATTGCTTCAGAAGTGGTACCCGATAGGTTCCTCTGGGCAACACCTCTTGTAAGTATTGGGATTCTACAACATGATTTAGGCAAAGACTCAATTGAGGAAGAACTCCTTTTTACTAAGTTTGCAAGAATCTCTTTTGAAAGAATTGAAACTGGACTGTTTATGGTTTAAGGATGCTGTGTTATAATCCTTGATCTCTTCAGAAACCACCATGGGCTTTTCTGCCTTTCAGTTTGTTTAATCACTTAATTTTCTGCAATGTTTGCTGAAAAATGCTTGTCTCAAAGTTTGCATTTCCAGAGCTGATCTAATTCCTGATCGATGCTGATGTTCTTTGTTCTGCCGCTCGGTTCACAAGCCCCGTCAAGCACAGGTAAGAGGTGTGTTCTGCCCCCATTAATCTCTTTCCTTCTCCTGAATCATAATCACAGATTGGAAGTCTATGCTCCCTATTTATTCATTTTGAATATTTAGGAATTGAAGACTGCTCTTATTTTTTTTAGAAGAAAACCTTAGTGCAGTTTGCAGTAAAAGTCAGAAAACCAAGACAATTTTTTATAACAATTGAAAACACGCATCAAATATTGTAAGATACTTGTATTTTAACTGTTGCAGATAAATATATATTAAACACACACAAATGAGTGTTTGTGTGTGTGAGTGTGTGTATTCCACCCATATAAGTCCAGGGAGCCATTTTGGTTTAGTACGTAAGGCATCAGGCTAGGAGCCAGGAGACAGTGAGTTCTAGTCCTACCTTAGGCCTTAAAGCCAACTGGGTGACTTTGGACCAATCACCACGAGATGGTGAGTTCTAGTCCTACCTTAGGCATGAAGCCAGCTAAATAACCTTGAGTCATCCTTCCTCTTTTCTAGGAAGCAAGCAGAGGCAAACTACTTCTGAAGAACCTTGCCAAGAAAACCACCGGGACTAATTCAGGGGGCCACCATGAGTCAAGATTGACTTGAAGGCATAAAAGAAAAAAAGTCCACTATCGGATGAGCCCCCTTCGCTCAAGTTTATGGGCAGTAAGTCTTCCAGACTGGTACAGCGTGTCCTACAGATGGGTATTTTTTGACTTAGTTTAGGACTGAGAGAAAGTGACTTACACCAACAGTTTTAATGCCTTAAAGAGAACTAGAAACTCAACCTTAATACTGTAACACCTTAACACCACACTGGCTTTCAAGTATCTATGCTCACATTTAGAATGAAAAAAGAAAAAAACCCAGCAATATACAATGTCAATGTAAAATGACACTTGCAGCTTTAGGAATATTTTAATCTTACTTGCTTGCTTGCTTGCTTGCTTGCTTGCTTGCTTGCTTGCTTCCTTCCTTCCTTCCTTCCTTCCTTCCTTCCTTCCTTCCTTCTTTCTTTCCCCTTCCTCCCTCCCTCCTTCTTTCTTTCTTTCTTCCTTCTTCCTTTCCCCTTCCTTCCTTCCTTCTGTAAAGAAGACATTTTCTCCCTCCCTCCCTCCTTCCTTCCATTTTCATTCTTCCTTCTTTTCTTCCTCCCTCCTTCTTTCTTTCTTTCTTTCATTCTTTCATTCTTTCTTTCTTTCTTTCTTTCTGTGAACCCACAGAACGGCTTCTCCTGTGCCAATGTAGGAGGCCCTCTCCAAGATGAGGAACTTGTAGGGCGAACTGTTCCTGGAATATTCATCATACACCATGCAATTGCAATAAGCTCATTGGAAAATGATGGGTTTTGCAAGGGCAGGATATTTAAGCGCTTTATTACAAAGGTTGCATAAATTGCTAATGTCGCTTGCATCTACTTCCTTAAAAAAATAAAAATAATTGGCTTTGGAACATTAATCATCAAAGAACCTCCCACCTGTATGAAACTTCAGAAGTAGCAATGGTATCTGGAAGCAGGGCAGGGCAGATTTCAGATTTTCTGTCCATTTTTTTAATGAAATCTATTCTAAATAGGCTGCTGCAGCTTTTCGTCTCTGAATGAAAGAAACTAAAGAGGAGCATGTTGTGATTTATAATAAATTCCAGGGATCAAAGAGATCTTTATGTTTTCTTCTGTGCTGAATAAATTGGGCTATGATGCCTCTTTGTGTGTCACCTCTTAGATAATAAAGCATAAGTCTTTCTGTTTGCATGCAGCCCGGTGAAGCATTCATAAGAGCTCTTGTAAATCATGAAATATACCTTCGTTGGCTAATAGGACACCCTCCAATCAAGCTTAACTTCTGGTGGCTACACAGACATAGTTGTTTCTCATTTTTTGGACGGACAGAATGAAAATGAAGATGATTTGCTTCCTCCCTACCTAGACTAAACTCTGGGATTTTCAGATGGTTTCCATCCAAGCATTAACCTCTCTGCTTAGCTTTTTGAGATCAGTCAGGATCTTCTAGTATTGTTCAAGACACAATCATCATTCGTTGCCATAAAGGGAGGGCGTCTTGTCTATTAAATTGTGCCTTTATTCCAATTTGATTCGAGTCCAGAAGAGCAGAAATCTCTTTTCCTTGATTTCATTCTTGCCAAGGTCACTCTTTCCTTTGCAAGGTCCAATCTGGGTCAGTTACTGAGACCAGAGATTTAGTCTTCCATGTTTTCGGACTCGTGCTGGAGCCCATCCTCAGGGAACTTCTCTCCACTGGAATATGTGCTTTGGGCTATTCTATAAATCGTATTGATGTGTGCCTTCCTATTGGTTGATTGGTGTGTTGATGGCTGGTGATTGGCTCTTGTTTCTTTGTGCTGCCAAGCCCTTGACTCCTAAGTACCTGGTAAGCTGGTGGTAAATCAGCACTCCTGTTGACAGACAAGGGACCCATTTCCCATGCTTCAACGATTTTCCTGGCTATTTTTGTACCTGCTCGGCCAACAATCTGAGTAGCTACAAAATTGAACGTATGTCCTTGTTTATTGCAATGTTGGGTACCAATAAGTTTGGGATTCCTCATCTGACCACTCGCTTGTGTTCTTGCAGTCTGGTGGTTAGCTTCCTCCCCATCTGTCCTACATAATCACAGGGGCAACCCATGCAGGGGATCTGGTCGATTATATTATATTAGATTGCTCTTTCCTTTCTCCTTCTTTCAACCTTCAGTTTTATTTTGCTGACTTCTGAGAATGTGTAGAAAATCCAGCAGGGGTTACAAAAGTCTGAAAACTTAAGAGCAAATCTCATAGGAAGCCTAAATAGACTTCATATTTAGGGAGCTATAAATTCTACATTTGGGGAGCCAAGCAGAACCAAAAAGAATATTGAAATGAGGACTAAGTGCAAATTATCCCACATAGCCTTATTGGTTTAAAATGTCCAGTGATTAAGGAATGGGAAAACAACATAAAATACTTTTGGGATCCAAGCAGAACTTGTCTTTGTAGGAGCCAAGCCAAGTTTTAAAATGATTCCTGAAATTGAAATTATTCATTATTTCATAAAATATCAAATTGGTAAAGCATCCATAGAACGAAAGGATAGGGGAGACACCTATTTCTCAAATATCCTTACTTAACTCCGTCTTTTTCCCAACAACTATAAAATTGTTTGAATCCCTCCTGAAAATGTTTGGCAGATCCGTGGCTGCAACAAAACCACCTGGCACAGAAATGCTCACGAAAGTCAAAGTGGTGAATTTTGATGTGAACTGACCTGATTCACATCTCCCTGGCTAATGTGCAAACTTATCTCCTCTCGCTAGCATTCCTGGAAATTTTCCAGTTCAGTTCTGTCCTCAGAAACAGGTTTTCCAAATATATTTTGACAGGAAAAAATGCGGTTAGAAAAGCATCTTTGGAGAGAACAGCTATTAAAATATATTTATTAAAATACAGATTAATAGGCAGATAAATGCAGGGGTGGAACAGAGAATGGGCCTACCTGGGAATGAATGCAAAACCAACCAACACAAACTACTCTTTTGAGGGAAATCACTATAGTTCCAAAGCCAATAAATCATTGTTTTAGGAAATTGGAGGAAATTGATGAAGTTGACAATCATTGTGCATGTTAACACAACAGAAAATGTTTCATGTAAGTTGGATACTTCAGAAAGTTCTCACTCTTAGATTGGGTCTATCTACTCGAGTGAAAAGAAGGACCGGGGTGACATGATAGCAGTCTTCCAATACTTCCAATACAAAGAAGAGGGGGGGAGGTCAATCTATTCTCCAAAGCACCTGAAGACAGGACAAGAAACAACAGATGGAAATTAATGAAGGACAGAAGCAACGTAGAACTAAGGAGACATTTCCTGACAGTTAGAATAATTAATCAGTGGAACAATTTGCCTCCAGAGGTTGTCAATGCTCCAACACTGGAAGTTTTTAAGAAGAGACTGGACAGCCATTTGTCTGAAATAGTAAGGTTTCCTGCTTGAGAAGCAGTTTAGACTAGAAGACCTCCAAGGTCCCTTCCAACTTTTGTTATTCTGTTAACATTTAAAATAATAAAAATATCCCAAAAATATAGAGAGAGCAGCTGAGATAATTAACCAATAACAGTAAAGCCAAAAAACTGGAGCCCTTAGTACAGTCACAAACTCGGTCCCAAGTACACTGCTAAGGGCCTCTGGTGGCTCAGACTGCTAAGACAGTCTGTTATTAACACAGCTGCTTGCAATTACTGCAGGTTCTAGTCCCACCAGGCCCAAGGTTGACTCAGCCTTCCATCCTTTATAAGGTAGGTAAAATGAGGACCCAGATTGTTGGGGGCAATAAGTTGACTTTGTATATAATATACAAATGGATGAAGACTATTGCTAACATAGTGTAAGCCGCCCTGAGTCTTTGGAGAAGGGCGGGATATAAATGCAAATTAAAAAAAAAAGTTTTAAAAGTTTTGCCAAAAGCCATTCTAATCTCCAAGGAGAGAGTATTTTACAAAGCAGGGCCCACTGCAGGAAAGGCCTGCCTTCTAGTTCCTACCAGCCAATGGCTGATGGGATCTTTGGCTGATGAGATCTGCAATGTGCCTGATTGAGTTGGACAGGTGGAAATACTTGGAACAAAAATGGTCCCTCGGGTAACCAAGTGCCAAGTCACGTAGGGCTTCATAGTGACAACCAATACCTTTAACTGCACCTAGAAATACACAGGTAGCCAATGCAGTTGTGGTGTTACCGGTGATGTCTCTCTGGCACCATTTACTATCCACGCAGCCACATTCTGCACTAGCTGAAGTTTCCAAATACTCTTAAGGAGCAGCCCCAGGAAGAACGCGTTGTAGTAATCTAAATGATGAAAAAGAGGTAGGTGAGACCCAGGGGTGAAATCTAAAATTCATTACTACCGGTTCTGTGGGTGTGGCTTGGGGGGCTTATGTGACTGGGTGGGCGTGGCCAACTTTTTGTTTTTTACTTTTAAAAGCACTTTTTCTACAACCTCTTCAGCCGAAGAGGTAAAAAAATGCTTTTAAAAAGCCTCTGATGATCAGGCAACTCAGCTGGGATCGCGAGAGGAGCCTTTTAAAAGCATTTTTTTCTAACCCCTTCAGCCGAAGAGGTTGTAGAAAAAATGCTTTTAAAGGGTTCTGACAATCCCAGCTAAGCCGTGTGATCATCAGAGGCTTTTTTTTTTACTTTTAAAAGCATTTTTTTTCAGACAAAGAAAAAATGCTTTTAAAAGTAAAAAACAGGACTTCCGGGTGGCTCCACCTCTTCGCTGAGCCCTAATTAAAGGGGCTCCGCACTGAACATCGTAAGCCAGGAAAAGCCGGCTTTAATCTTTTTCCCTGGATGAAAGGGGGAAGATAAGAGAAGCAGGAAATGTTGGTAGACCTCCCCAGAGGCTTTGTTTTAATTAAGCAGAGCCTCGAAGGGTCGACGGGTCCCATAAATATTCCTGCCATTCTCCGACTTCAGTGCGTGTCTGCAAAAGCAGGAAAAGAAGAAAGTGTCCATCTCTGCTACTTGTCTTATCTTTATGGATCTCTTTAAGCAGACGGAATGAATGCAAGCGGACAATTATTGGATTGCAAGTATTTTTGATTTCCTGACTTCTACCTTCTAAAAAGAGAATTTTTTCCTTTTGTTTTAATTGACTCTTAAAGATGGCGCCTGAACGGGAGTGAAAGTGACGAATGGAATTTTAAACAGTCTGTGCAACTAAGAAGATAAGAAATGTTATGTGTGGATTTTAATGAAGTGAACTGAGCTCTCCTATACTTAAAGGGGAAAAGAGAAGTTTTTAGACTTATATTTTGTGAATTTTAAAACTGAAATGGCTACCAAACCACCTAAGACTGGGGGCAGAAGGGGTTCTGAACTAGCTTTAGAAGATCTGATTAAAGAGCAAGGGAAAGTGTCTGAAGAAAGGTTTAAGGAGATTATGGATAATAATGAGAAAATAAGAGAAGAAATAAAAGAGAATAATAAAAAAATAAGAGAAGATATCTTGATGGCTTTTCAAGGTTTGGAGATATTCATGGAAGATATATTGCTATTGAACTTACAATAGAAACAAAAAGGACTCTCTTGCTTGGTATATATGCACCCAACCAGCAACAAGAAAAATTTTATAGAATGTTATATGATAAGTTGATTCTATGGGATTATAAATCGTGTATTATATTAGGAGATTGGAATGGAGTAATAGATACACGAAAGGACAAGAGAATTTCTTCCAAGAAGATACCTGCACATGCAAAGCTGCCTAAATCCTTTTTTGATATGATAGAAGATTTTGAGTTAAGAGATGTATGGAGACTGCGGAATTTGGAGGAAAGAGACTATACTTTTTTCTCTGATAGGCATCAATCCTTCTCACGTATTGATTTTATTTTAATTTCTAATGATTTGCTTTTTAGGGTGAAGAAAACTAAGATATTTCCAAGATGTTTGTCTGATCATAGTCCTGTTTGGATGGAATTGCAATATGGAAAAGAGGGTAGAAGAACTTGGAGATTAAATGAAAATTTGTTTAGATATCAGGATAATGTAAATCAATGTAAAAAGCAGATGAAAGAATTTTTTGATTATAATTTGAATAATGAAACATCGATAGAAATGGTTTGGGACTGCAGTAAAGCTTTTATGAGAGGTGTATTAATATATCTTAATAATAGACAGAGAAATAAGCAACAAAGACAGCGTAGGTATTTAGAAGAGGAAATTTATAAGAAACAACAATTATTAATACATAATCCACATGATCAAAAAAAGATGCAATAAAGTTACTACAGAATCAATTTAATATGATAATGGCTGATCAGGTGGCAACAAATATACAATATGCCAAACATAATACTTTTTGTAACGCAAATAGACCTGGTAGGTGGTTAGCATACACTTTAAGGAAAAGACAAAACAACGTACTATAGAAAAATAGAATACAAAGGTAAAGAGAGATATCAACAGGATAAAATTAAAAAAGCTTTTTTAGAATATTATACAAATTTATATCTTAAAGATAATATATTGAATAGGATATTGATAATTATTTGAAGGAATATAAGGTTAAAAATTTAACTTTAGAACAAACGGATGAATTGAATCGGCCTATAACCTCGGAAGAAATTATTTTGGTAATTAAACAATTAAAATGGGGAAAACTCCTGGTACGGATGGGCTTACAGTTAGTTATTATAGGAATTTACAGGATGAGATGTTAGGTCCACTTAAGGAATTATTTAATCAGATACAACTAGGAGGGGAATTCTCATGGAGAACCTCTTTATTTCATTGATACCAAAAGAGGAACAGGATTGTTCTAAACCTGGGAATTATAGGCCAATCTCACTTTTAAATAATGATTATAAGATTTTGTTAAAATAATAGCTAATAGATTAATGTTGATTCTGCAGCAAGAATTCATAATGATCAATCTGGATTTATAAAAGGGAGACAGATGAGGAATAATGTTAGGCAGATTGTTAATTTACTGGAGTACTTAGAAAAGAAAATTTTATTCCAGCAGCATTTATTTTTCTCGATGCAGAGAAAGCTTTTGATCGATTGCATTGGGATTTTTTATTTAAATTAATAGAAAAGATGCAATTTGGAGATGGTTTTTTAAGAATAATTAGGGCAATTTATGGAGAGCAAACAGCACAGATTATAATCAATGGTAGCTTAACAGAACCTTTTAAGATTGCGAAGGAACAAGACAGGGATGTCCTTTATCACCATTATTGTTTATTTTAACTCTAGAACCATTATTGGATAAAATACGAGAAGTAAAGGAGATAGAGGGAATTAGAGTTAGACAGTATGAATATAAGTTAAGAGCTTTTGCAGATGATTTGGTGATTACTTTAACAAACCCTATAAATTCTAGTAAATCTTTGTTGGAAATAATTGATCAATATGGGAATGTCTCAGGGTTTAAGGTAAATCAGAAAAAGACAAAAGTGATAATAAAAAATATGGCCAGACAACAGAAAGAAAAACTAGAGGAAGTAACAGGATTTGAAATTGTAAAGAAGGTTAAGTATTTAGGGGTTTATATTACGTCATCAAATGTGAAATTGTATAAGAATAACTATGAGGTTTTATGGCAAAAAGTTCAGAAGGAGTTGATTGTTTGGAAAAAATTGCAATTATCTTTGCTGGGGAGAATTGCTGCTATTAAAATGAATGTTTTACCTAGATTTTTATTCCTCTTTCAGATGATACCAATAATTAAGAAAGATAAGAATCTTGAGGAATGGCAGAAGGGAATTAACAAATTTATATGGGAAGGTAAAAAAGCTAGGGTTAAAATGAAAATAATTCAAGATTCTCGGAAAGGGAGGTTTAAAATGCCTAATTTTAAATTATATTATGAAGCAGCTGCTCTCTGCAATAAGTGATTGGTTTAATTTAACAGAGGACAGAATTTTGAATATAGAAGGTTATGATTTGTTATATGGATGGCATGCATATTTAATTTATGACAAAAAGTGGATAAGGCCTTTAAAAATCATGTGCTAAGAAATGCCCTTCATGTGTTTGGAAAAATACTCTTATAAACTAAATTATAAGGTTCCTATATGGGCATGTCCTAGACATACAGTAGAAAATATAAACATAGAACAGAATCAGGAAATGATTACATATAAAGATCTTTTGTATACTGAAAGAGGTAATTTGCAGTTAAAATCTCTGCAAGTATTAAGAGAGGAAGGAAAATTATACTTGGTTTCAATATGAGCAATTACGTGCTAGATGGAAGGAGATCAGAAAATTGGTATAGAGCAGAACGAGGGAAATTTGGTAAAGCAAATTAGAAATCAGTCTCAGGAGCATATAAAGAGATTGTATAATGTGTTACTTGATATAGATTCTGAAAGGGACTTGGTAAAGGACTGTATGATAAAGTGGGCACAAAATTTTCAGGAGCCAATATTATTGGAAACGTGGGAAAAAATTTGGGTTAGAAATGTTAAATTCACGAGGCACAGAATCTGAGGGAAAATTTTATAAAATGTTTTATAGATGGCATCTAGATCCTAAAAATTATCGTGTATGTATCCAGAAATGCAAGCAAAATGTTGGAGATGTAATTGTGATGACGCTACATATTTTCACATTTGGTGGACTTGTAAGGACATAAAGGCCTTTTGGATAAAAATTTGGTGGATTTTACAAAATGTTCTGAAAAGAAGATAAAGTTCCTGCCGCAATTTTTCTTGTTGGGAATTATTACGGATTGTACAGTAATTGAGACTAAATTGATTTTAAATCTAATAACTGCAGCAAGATTACTAATAGGACAATATTGGAAGAAAAAGAAGTACCAACAATACAAGAATGGATATTGAAAGTTGCCAATTTGGCTGAGATGGCGAAGATATCAGCCTTTTGAAAGACAATACGCAAGAAAGATACTTAAAGGAATGGAAAAATGGATTGACTATATTCAACGTAGATATCAGACTAAGAGTTATCAGACTGTTTTGAATGATTATGATGTATTATTTTGATTGCTTTGGGGAAGTTAGGAATTGATGATTGTAGGGTATAATTAAGTTGGGATGAAAATTTTTAGCATATGTTTGTTTTATTTTAACTATACCTTGTGCTCGTTCCGGGAAGTCGGGGGTTGCGAAGGGAGGGGAGGAGGGGGGAAAGGGGGAAAAAAAATTTGTAAAACTTTTTGAATAAAAAAAAAAAAAGTAAAAAACAACAACTCTGATGATCGTGCAGCTCAGCTGGGCATGGGGGGGGAGAGCAGGGATTTTTGCTACCAGTTCTCTGAACCACCCGCCACCCGGATAAGGCCATCCAGTCCAAACTGGGAGCATTTCACCCCTGGGTAGGTGAGACCCCTCATGCCACACACACAGACAAACACACAAGAGCGGTTCTTGCAAAGGAGGAAATCGCTCAGCTCAATCCTTCTTCCTCATCATGTGGAGTACAGTTGCCTTTTAGACAGGAATATTTCTCCAGTGTATCAGAAAGGGAGTGTTCATTTCAGCTATCATGTTCTTGATAACCATGAGTGGCATGGTAGCCTAGCGGTGGAGAAAGTTGCCTCCCACCCAGAAGTTCAATCCTAGGAAGCAGCAGATGTTTTTCTCTCAGGGTGCAAAGAAAAAATATCTGCTGTGAACTCCCCATAGGCATCAGGAAGGGCATCCAGTCAGTAGACGCTCAGCTTCACCCAGTCATCCTGACTCCACCCAGAGTTAAGGGATTAGAAGGTCATTAAAAAAAAAGAATTCTCTCCACTTTGTGCTCCTTGCTTTTTTGTGTCTTCTCTTCCCGGTCCCCAGGTCTAAGGGGCAGGGAGCCTTTCCCTTGGTTCACTTTTGACAACATGATAGATGGTACACTAACAATGATAACAACCACAGCAACAAAGCAGATGGAAGAGGGAACCACACCTTTCTCATGAGGTTTCAATGCAAAGGCCTTATGCACAGAAGCTTACTTTACTGTGCTTCGTAGTAAAAACCATTTTGTTATGGACAAAAACAGAAGGATGGCAATGTAAAATGTATTCATTGCCCGAAGGCACACGGAGGGAGTTTTGCTGTATATCCCATTTGTTTTTGAAAACTATGACTCTTTACACTTGCTAACCAACTTTCAAATCCTTGAAGTACTATGGCAGGGATACTGATAAGGCTGAAAGGTACAGAATTACTTAAAACATGTCCAAGACTGAGGGAAAACTTCCTGCCTCATTATGACCGTAGTCTGAAAATACAAGCTCTGAAAATAAAACTTCTCTTTGATCTTTTAAAACACATTTGGAAGCAGGAACAATCAGTTTCTGGCTGATTAAAATCTGTTTAACGAGAGGTTATTGCTTCTCTTCTCCACCATCCTAAGTAATTAAAAGTGAATTGCATTAGAGAGGTAACCTCTAGTGTCTGAAGAATATATTTTTTCCCCATAAAACTTAAAAGGTGAACGGCGGAAGATTTAAGGGAAACCTCCCTTGATACCGGTTTTAAATTCTGTTGTTGCCTGGTCTAAGTGAAATGTCTCCATCTAATTGGTACTTGTTGAGTGATGATTCAAATTGGATGCAAATCCTGTGGAGCAAGAACTCATCAAGGAGTATTTGTGTTAGCGAAGTAAGTCCCAGTTGGGCATCGTTCCTGAAGGGAGCCCGCCAGATTCATAAGCATGTGGTCTCGGATACGAACAATCTTGCTGGGACAAAACACAATTCATTCGCTCAGTTCAATTCAGCCAGGATTATGGTCCTGGTATGATGGAAAGCAGACACGACACTGTATATGGAATTATTTTGCTGGGTAGACAGATAGCAATAGCACTTAGTGTCCAGAGCCATAGTGTTCAGCTTTGGACACCATATTAGGCTGGAAGCTGTTATATACCGCTTCACAGTGCTCTTCAAACAGCGTTCTGTGTGCCTTTGGCGTTGAGTCATGCTGGCCACATGACCACGGATACGTCTTCGGACAGCGCTGGCTCTTTGGCTTTGAAACGGAGATGAGCATTGCCCCCTAGAGTCGGCAACGACTAGCACATATGTGCGAGGGGAACCTTTACCTTTACTTTTAAGCAGTTTACAGAGTCAGCCCACGGCCCCCAACCACCTGGGTCCTCGTTTTTACCCACCCCAGAAGGATGGAAGGCTGAGTCAACCTTGAGCTGGTGAGATTTGAACTGCTAAACTGCAGCTAGCAGTCAGCGGAAGTAGCCTGCAGTGCTGCACTCTAACCACTGTGCCACCTCGACTCTTATTAAGATCTTCCTTGCCTGAAGAGAACTAGCAAGGGATTATCTTATGTTTCTGACTGGCGAATTCTTTGGGGGAGAATACGCCAAGATTGTAGTCCTTCTCTGGAGTTCTTTTCATCAACAAAAAGAATCATTTTGCATGGCATCTGGGTTTTGGTGGACTCAAAGGCAGATCCACGTGTATCCCAAAGATACTTTCCAGAACACAACTGGAGTTTCTTGGGTTTTTTTCCCCTTGAAAATGTTTTCCTTCTCATCCAAGAAGCTTCTTCGGTTCTGACTGAAGCTTCTTGGATGAGAAGCGAAATATTTTCAAGGAAAGAAACCAAGAAAGTCCAGTTGCCTTTTGAAAAGCACTTTTGGGACAACCATATTGAGAATCTCCATGGACAGTTCCATGTGTAAAAGTTCTTGAAGCCAATCATCATCATCATCTTTTAATGACCCCATAATCCCTTGTGGGGTGGAGTCTGGGCAGCTGGGCAACTGAATGGAGTTTACTGGCTGAATTCCCTTCCTGTCGCCAATGCGGAGTTTTGTTCAGCAGATACATTCTCATTGTGCCCAGAGAGAGAAATATCTGCCTCTATCTAGGATTGGACTCACAGCCTCCTGATTGTGAGGCGAGAGCTCTACCACTCAGAAGTTCTTGAAGCCTATATTACCATTAAACCCCATTGATATGGTCAATACAGGATCCAATCTGGGGCGGCCACCGGGACCAGAGATTTAGTCTTCTGAGCTTTCAGGCTCATGCTGGATCCCATCCTCAGGGAACTTCTCTTTCACCAGGATGAGGTTGGATGGTTCAAATAGTAGACACGATGTGAATTGCTTATAGGACACGTCACAGGATCGAAACCTTTGGTGTGTGCTTGCAGTCAGTTGGCGTCCTTCAAGGGAGAAAGAGCTTCTTCCTACTTCACAACGTGCAAACTTTTTGCAAGAAGAGGCTATCTTGCCAACTCACATCTTCAGCTTTCCTTTATCTACTGAATATCAGGTGCCGTTTGGTTGAACTAGCTGCAAAAACTCTAATTGTGCATTTTTGAACTTTACAACCCTGTCTCATATTCTTTCTATAATTAATGGTTTTTATATCAATCTAGAGATTGTGTAACTTAGTCAGAAGGGTAGGTTTTTGCTACAAACCATGATGACATCCCTGAGAGTCATGGTATCATAGCACAAGTGGTGATATCATAACAGTTGTTGTTTTGTGACTACTTGGGCAGAAGATAGTGATTTGCCATGAGAAGGGAAATTCTGTAAGATAATAACTTAGACAATCTTTTGCTCTTTTGAGTTGCCAATCTAGAGCACCAACCTTTACGACTGGTGGACTTTGATTCCCAGAATTCCTCAGGAATGTCAGAAATTCTGGGAATTGAAGTTCACAAGTCTTAAAGTTGCCAAGTTTGGCGAGTCCCGATCTAGAGAGGGAGGCCTTACACACAAAATATCACCTTGCCCTTATATTCGTGGATCAAGGATTGACGTGTTCCATCACATATTGTGTTGCCTGAGGACTTTTAACGCCAGTCAGGATTAACTCTGCCAATTGGAACAAAACCAGATTGTTGCCTCTTCTCCTTCTACACCCTGTAAGAAATACAGAAATTAATCCTTTGCCATCTGGCCCTCGACAATAAATAGAAAGCGAGACGCCTAATGAAGTTGGATTAGGAAGCCACATTTATTTATATACATTTTATTGCTCCCGGGTTATGAAAATAGGCTCCATGTGGTTCTGTCCTCACACACAATCTTCTCCCAACATTGAAAAATGGCCCATTAATGGGCAATGCAGGTATCCTTCTGTCACAACTGATGAATTGGAATGGGAAATTAGAATGCAAGCAGAACATGCCAAAGTTTGCAAATTTATCTTCATTATTGTGTTTGGAAGGAAGGCACCCAAAAGTTTCGGTTCTGTCACCATATTTGGAAGCCGGTTATTAACTTTGCAGGCAAGACCTTACACAGCACCTTTTTTTTTTATTTGCGTTTATATCCCGCCCTTCTCCGAAGACTCAGGGCGGCTTACACTATGTCAAGCAATAGTCTTCATCCATTTGTATATTATATACAAAGTCAACTTTTATTGCCCCCAACAATCTGGGTCCTCATTTTACCTACCTTATAAAGGATGGAAGGCTGAGTCAACCTTGGGCCTGGTGGGACTTGAACCTGCAGTAATTGCAAGCAGCTGTGTTAATAACAGACTGCATTAGTCTGTTGAGCCACCAACATTTTTCCATTCCCCCCCCCTCTTCCTGTGTCAAGAAGCTTGTTGTGGTCCAATATTTGTGAAATCTTATGTATTTTCTAGCAGCAGTTTCTTCATGAAAGAAAAATTTATTTATTTATTTATTTATTTATTTATTTATTTATTTATTATTTTAAAGAATGACTAAGGGAATGGCTGTTAGTACAATAGATTCATGGGGGGAAAAGATCATGATTTAGCCGTCTGAAACTTGATCAAAGCAAGATGGTGGCTTCTGGTAATCCATGCAGTTAAATAACCTGTCATAGTTTGGTGTTAATAAGGATAACACTTCATTTTCCTCAGTCCAAGGACAACATTTGCCTCACTCTGGGATTTTGGTTTTCAACTGTTCACCAGAATTTTTCTCAAAATTCTGAAATAATTGTTCTGGAATAACACCCATAATCTCTTTCCGGTTTCACTTGGTAGATTTCTGTCTAAATTTAGCTCATGTCTTGGTAATTTGATAAAGGAATCACACACACACATCAGGTTCTCTCAAAGGTCAATGCTTCAAAATCAATACTTATTCTTTTGAATGGACGTAGATAAATCTTCCAAAATCAAAGCAGCCAAAGTTGCAGAAGTTGTGAATGCTCCAACACTGGAAATTTTTAAGAAAATGTTGAATAACCATTTGTCTGAAATGGTGTAGGGCTTCCTGCCTGGGCAGGGGGTTGGACTAGAAGACCTCCAAGGTCCCTTCCAACTCTGTTATTATTATTATTATTAAATGATTTTCAAAGGGAATCAATACACTCAGACCTTCAAATACAATAGAATTCAAGTCAAAAGAAAATTAAGCTTAATAAAATGCAAATAGTTATTCAGAGCTGTGTTTCTCTGCTCTGTCCTGGTGTGATATTTGCCAAATGGCAATGATTTCTTATTGATTTGACTGGTTTCTCCATTCCAAGATATGGGGAAGATCCCCAAATTTAGCAAAGAAATAAATAAATTTGGAGGGTTGTGTTCTGTTCCTGGGTTTGATTTCAATGACTATTTGAATGGCTAAGCGGTTTCATATGATGGCGATGATTTTTTTTAAATGAGGTTGTTACGGAATTATGCCTAAATTCATTTCTAAGTCAATTTAGAAATGAAAGGCTTGCTTTGGTGGTGGTGGGGAAACAGAGGTGGGTTTCAGCAGGTTCTGACCAGTTCTGGAGAACCGGTAACAGAAATTTTGAGTAGTTCGGAGAACCGGTAGTAAAAATTCTGACTGGCCCCCTGCCCCCATCTATTCTCTGCCTCCCGAGTCCCAGCTGATTGGGAGGAATGGGGATTTTGTAGTAACCTTCCCCTATCACGCCCACCAAGCCACACCTACAGTTAATAAAATTTTTTGAAACCCACCACTGGGAGGAAGAGAAGGAAAACTTTGCAGAAAAGTTAATGGAAAGGCCATCCTTTGTCTATCCCTTTACTAAGTGAAAGTTGAAGCAAACAGCGATCAAAGAAATGGAAGACTAAAAAAATGAGCAATTTATTTTGCAAGGTTTTTCATAAAAACACTGGTTAAAAGCTCCCTGCTCTCTGATCTCCCAGCAGCTGAGAAACACAGTTAATATTTCCAATTATGTCACATTTTAAATGTAGAAAGCCTCGTCCCCTTATTAAAGGGCTCTAGATGGAGATATCTCTAGATGCTTCATTTTAGCAAGATGCCAAACGTAAAAGCTAATTTGCCATCAACTACCAGAAATAGAACATCAAAAGCGTGCCATCAAAACAAAAGCATGTTTTAGTTTCCTTATGCTAAAAGAAATAATGTGTCTTGCTTATCAAACGCTCTCAAATATCATACATAAACATGGCATCAAAGAAGTTGCTGAATTTGGGATACTACACAGTAAACTAATTGTTGACTCTTGTTCTAATGAGGCAGCAGACAGTAAATATTGAACATTGAACTGCATAAAAGAAATCTGTTGGAAATTCATGTTAACCATAAATTAAGTTTAACATGAATTAAATTCATGTTAACCATGAAGGTTCTGCGCATGCTCAGAAGCACAGCACATGAGCAAAGCAAGCGCACTCACACTTCCAAACCGGTAGCGAAGGTTAGGGTTAGGGTTATGATACTACTGATGGGCATCACTAAATATCTAAGGGGCTGCCCTAACGAAGAGGGGGTCAACCTACGTATTCTCCAAAGCCCCTGAAGGCAGGACAAGAAGCAATGGATGGAAACTCATCAAGGAGAGAGGCAACCTGGAACTAAGGAGGAATTTCCTGACAGCAGGGACAATAAATCAGTGGAACAATTTGCTTCCAGAAGTTGTAAATGCTCCAACACTGGAAGTTGTCTCAAGTGGTGTAGGGTTTCCTGCTTCAGTAGGGGGTTGGACTAGAAGACCTCCGAGGCCCCTTCCAACTCTTGTTATATACTAAATCTTTCATTAATAGTTATCAAAACCTATTAGAATGCAAGTACTCCTCAACTTATGTCAGGTTGCTTAGAAATCATTCAAAGGGATGACAGAACTTCCCAGAGCTACTCATGACCCAGTTTTGATATTTTGATGGACAGCTCTCACCCTGCGGTCGTGGGGTTGCTTTTGGGTCCTTGATAACTCCTGGCAGTGGGCAGAGTCAGCCTGCAGTACTGCATTCTAACCACTGGGTCACCATGGCTCTTCAACCAACTTATCTGATCATCAAAACCCAAAATTTGATCCCCAACCAAACCTTGGAAGTTGACGATAAGGCTCCAGTATGACTCGATCTGGTAAAGATTCTCTCAGACCTTAGGAATTTGAGTTATGAATTTTGCAGGAGAACCAGGTTTCTAAATAAAAACCTCCCAATACATTAACTGGTTTTATGGAACAAGCAGTAGCATTTTCACATCGACACCCTTTGTGTTAAACGTCACACACAATGTTAAGTGACTTTTCAAAGGAACGTAGGCAGCTCCCGGGCATGTCATGCAACAGAGGGTTCAAATGAATGAAACAGGACCAAGGTTAAGTTCTCCTTGAGACACCCCCTACCCAATAACTTCCACACAACATCAAAGGGCGATGGTGTGGGGGACATTAACCAAATATATTTTTTGCCCGAATGCACAAGAGAGACATTCCAGCCACAGCTTTCTTGGTCTGATCTGCTGCGTTTCCTTTGATCAACTTGCACCGTTTGAATCCTGGGTTGACATGTATAAGGGACATCCAGAGACAGTTCCCCTTTTTCTCATCTTCCAGCCTCCGGAGCCAGTAAGCTGATCGTGGCTTTTATCATCAGCCTAAAATGATCTGCTATTGTGCAGAAATTTCTCTGCATTCAGTCTCTCTACCAATCTGAGCTCTTGGTAGGGTGCTATGATTAAGCAGATACGATTCTGCGATTTGGAAGAACCGTTTCTCCCTAGGAACGAGTCTATCAGCTGCTTCTTTTTCTTCTTCTTCTCTTTTTTAAAGAGAGAAGTTAGCCTTAAAAGCACAACAGAAAAAGCTTCTTTCGGCAAAGCTCTTTTAACCTTGAACAGACCTGTGGAGCTGATAAAGGGAACCGAAGCTTCATTAGCATAATACTAAGCCAGCCCCATTGAATTCTCTGGATTTGGGGCATCATTTCCATTTGTCTACAGATAACTCTGAACAGATAATCACAGAGAATGAAGGCAGACTAAATTAAATAACAGCCCAGTGCTGCGAAAGAGAATACAACCGTTTGCTTTAGAAAGCGAAATGATCAGTGGGAATTGGCCTGATGGTTGAATTAAAAGGGTGGATTCCTTCCACGTTCAGCAAAAGCTCCAGTTCAAAGAGTTACGGAATACGCCTCCGAATCATTTTGGGTAGGTAATAATTACTGGTCCATTCTCCAACACACCTAAAATCCTGGTAATTTGTTGGATAAAGGCTGTAGAACTCACTGTCCATAAGAAACTTTAGAATAGAATAGAATAGAATAGAATAGAATAGAATAGAATAGAATAGAATAGAATAGAATAGAATAGAATAGAATAATAGAATTTTATTGGCCAAGTGTGATTGGACACAAGGAATTTGTCTTGGTGCATATGCTCTCAGTGTACATTAAAAAAAAATACGTCCATCAAGGTACAACAGTTACAACACTTAATGATGGTCATAGGGTACAAATTTAACACTTAATGATACAACACTATCATAAGGATTACCAGCAACAAAGTTATAGTCATACAGTCATAAGTGGAAGGAGATGGGTGATGGGAACGATGAGAAGATTAATAGTGCAGATTTAGTAAATAGTTTGACAGTGTTGAGGGAATTATTTGTTTAGCAGAGTGATGGCGTTGAGGAAAAAACTGTTCTTGTGTCTAGTTGTTCTGGTGTGCAGTGCTCTATAGCATCGTTTTGAGGGTAGGAGTTGAAACAGTTTATGTCCAGGATGTGAGGGATCTGTAAATATTTTCACAGCCCTCTTTTTGATTCATGCAGTATACAGTGGAAGGCAGGTTGGTAGCAATTGTTTTTTCTGCAGTTCTAATTATCCTCTGAAGTCTGTGTCTTTCTTGTTGGGTTGCAGAACCAAACCAGACAGTTATAGAGGTGCAGATGACAGGCTCAATAATTCCTCTGTAGAACTGAATCAGCAGCTCCTTGGACAGTTTGAGCTTTCTGAGTTGGCGCAGAAAGAACATTCTTTGTTGTGCTTTTATGATGATGTTTTTGATGTTAGCTGTCCATTTTAGATCTTGCAATATGGTAGAACCTAGAAATTTGAAGGTTTCTACTGTTGATACTGTGTTGTCTAGTATTGTAAGAGGTGGAAGTATGGAAGGGTTTCTCCTGAAGTCTACCACCGTTTCTACGGTTTTGAATATGTTCAGTTCCAGATTGTTTAGCAGGGGTTCAAGGAAGTTTTGAAGACAGAGAATTGCCTGCAACCACACTGGAAATAATTTCCTAACTAGCCTGCTTTGGAGGAAGGGAAATTCTCAATTTATGTGGTATTAATATTTCAAATAGGGCCAAGGTACAGGAAAACTACAGCAGGCTTCAAAAATGAACGGAAATGAAATGTCATGTCAAATCAAACTATTATGATGGTCAAAGACCAGCATAAGGAGGATGGGATACAAGAAATTGGAAAACGTACTGCAAAATAAAATGACATATTAAAAGCTAAACATATTCTTTTTTTTTTCATAAAAAAGTTTTATTTTTACAATCATATCAAACAGCTCATCCAATGTACAGTTATATACAATTAGTCAGGCTTGCCCAGTCACCACCCCCCTTTTTAACACTCTTCCCTCTTCTACCTTCTTCTACTTTCTAGACCTTCCTCTCCTTCTCTTATCTACATCCTCTCCTCCCTCCACCCTACACCTTCCTTCTCCCTCTTCTACCCCTCTTTCTTCCTCTTCTCCTCTTTCCTACCTCCTACTCTCTCCTCTTTTCTCCCTCCCCACCGTTCTAAAATGGTAACTGGGCAGATCCGACCCTACATTAATTATATTTATACATCTTCAATAATCCCTGTACATTAACCATCACTCCATCCTCTACCCTCAACCCCCCAATTCCCCTCTCCCTTACCCCCCACCCCCCACCCCGACTTCCCAGAACAAAATGCAGGGTATCAAAACTAACAATCATAATCCAAAATAATTCCTAAATTATAATCTCTAGTCACTCCACACATAATCACACTCTCAATTCCCCTCTCCTTCAGAAATAAATCTAATACAAAATATTTCCTAAATTTACTCATATGCTATTCGATATTTTTTTATCTGATACTTATTTTGAATATAATCAATCCACATTTTCCATTCTAAAATATATTTTTCTTGTGTATAGTCTTTCAAGTAAGCAGAAATTTTGCCATTTCTGCCAGATTTGATACTTTGAGTGTCCATTCTTCAATTGTAGGTAATTCTTCTTTCTTCCAATATTGAGCAATCAAAAGTCTTGTGGCTGTTATTAAGTTCAAAATCAATTTAGTCTCTATAGCTGTACAATCCATAATTATTCCTAGTAGAAAGAACTGCGGAGTAAACTTAATCTTCTTTTGCAAAATATTCTGCATGATCCACCATACTTTAATCCAAAATGCTTTAACTTTTTACAAGTCCACCATATATGGTAATAAGTGGCATCTTCACAATCGCATCTCCAACATTTAGCCTGTACATTAGGATACATACATGACAACTTTTGGGGTCTAAATGCCATCTATAAAACATCTTATAAAATTTTCTCTCATATTTTGCGCTTGTGTAAATTTAACATTCCTCACCCAAATTCTTTCCCAAGTTTCCAACATTATTGGTTGCTGAAAATTTTGTGCCCACTTAATCATACAATCCTTAACCAATTCAGTCTCTGAGTCTATTTCTACTAATACATTATACAACCTCTTAATATGCTGTTGGCCTTGATCTCTCATTTGTTTTAACAAATTATCCTCAGTTTGCTTAACACCTATTTTTTGATCTAATTTCCATCTAGCTTGTAATTGTCCATATTGGAACCATGTATAATTTTTCCCTTCTTCCCCCATCTTTTCTCTGGATTTTAATTGTAATTCCCCCTTTTCCATACAAAGAAGTTCTTTATAGGTAACTACCTCCATCTTTTGATATATATTTATATTTTCTATCATGTGTCTCGGGATTGCCCATATTGGAATCTTTCCATCTAATTTATATTGATATTTCCTCCAGACCCTCAATAATGCATTTCTAATTATATTATTTTTAAATATTTTATCTACTTTCTTATCATATAATAAATAGGCATGCCACCCATATAACAAACCATAACCTTCTATATTCAAAACTCTTTCCTCAGTTAAATTAATCCAATCAGTAATTAATGATAAGACAACTGCTTCATAATACAATTTTAAATTAGGCATTTTAAGACCCCCCCTTTCCCTTGTGTCCTGCATTATTTTTAATTTTATTCTTGGTTTTTTGCCCATCCATACAAAGTTATTAACCCCCTTTTGCCATTCCTGTAATTTGATATCATTCTTAAAGTCTTAACATATTCTTAAAGTCTTAAAAAGTTTTAAAAGGCGTCTAAAGGAGGGTAGGAGCTGCAGATGGACATAGATGGCAAACTGAATCTATCATAATACAGAGTAGAGTAGGATGGAGTAGAGTAGAGTAGGGCAGGGCAGGGCAGAGCAGAGTTTTTAACGTTTTGGGCATTTAAATCAGTTTTTTAAGGGTTGTTTTAAATTATTGTGTGTATTTATATTTTATCTGCCTGTTCACCGCCCTGAGTCCTTCGGGAGAAGGGCGGTATACAAATTAAAATATTATTATTATTATTATTATTAGAGTAGAGCAGAGCAGAGCAGAATAAACAGAGTTGGAAGGGACCTTGGAGGTCTTCCAGTCCAACCCCCTGCTCAGGTAGGAAACCCTCTACCATTTCAGACAAATGGCTGTCCAGGCTCTTCTTAAAAGCCTCCAGTGATGGAGAACCCACAACTTCTGGAGGGAAACCATTCCGCTGATCAATTGTTCTCATTGTCATGAAATTTCTCCTTAGTTCTAAGTTGCTTCTCTCCTTGATGAGTTTCCCTCCATTGCTTCTTGTCCTGCCTTCAGGTGCTTTGAAGAAGAAGGTTGACCCCCTCTTCTCTGTGCCAGCCCCTCAAATTTTGGGAGACTGCTATCATGTTATCACCCCTGGTCCTTCTCTTCTCTTCACTAGACTAGACCTACCCAATTCCTGCAACCAATCAGGGCATGCCCTGCTGTGTCTCCATATCTAGAATCTCAGGGGCATTGTCTCTCCAGATAGGGACTCTTCCTGTGGAGCCTTCAAGGACAACTGAAGGAAGGGCTGGGCATTGTGCTGAAGTAAAGTTTAACATTCACAATCTTAGCTGTAGGTTGGAGATGAGACAAAGACAACATGATGAGAAGATAATATTCAAAAATGGATACCAGGACATGTTCATGGTGTTGCTAGGGGAACATGAGAAAAAGCCCAGAACTTTGGAAGGTCTTTCAGCTGATGAGGTAAATCAAGAAACAGCTTTCATTTCAAGTATGCAGACGTACAAAAAAAAGAGAGATGGGATTATATTTTTAAAGCTTTAGAATAGAGAGTTAAGGTTGGCCTTTTGTGCATTCTCCGCAGGGAGAATACGTGGAAGTTTTAATATATCAAAGAGCATTTTCTTTGGTACCTTGAAAGTAGAAGATGGATGGAAAGAAAGATGGAAGGGGGGGAAATAGATGGATTTGGAAGAAGAAATAGAGTGAATGATTGATGAGGAGGAAGGTATTTGCATGTTGCTGACTAGGGTCAAAAATGGCCAAATAAATCTCTCATTAGCTTTTCTCCCCCCATAAGATATTCCTGGGAGAACTTACTACTCCAAGCCTTGCAGTCTCTCATATAAAACAGTCTAAACAAATCTATTAGAATACTTCTTGCCGTTGCTAAGGACTTCTGAAATGAATAATATGTCTATATAATGTTTACATCTAATATTTCTGCTTTTACATTGACCTGGATATTCAGCAAGTTTTAAAAATGATAGCAATAGCATTTAGACTTATATTTATTTATTTATTTATTTATTTATTATTTATTTATTTTGTCGAGTACATATTAGATAATATATATAAGTATAAGCATGAATTGAATATATAAAATGAATACAATTAAAGGGAACATTAGGACAGGGACGGTAGGCATGCTGGTGCTCTTATGCATGCTCCTTACAGACCTCTTAGGAATGGGGTGAGGTCAACAGTAGACAGTCTTAGGTTAAAGTTTTGGGGTTTTTTAGGATGAGACCACAGAGTCTGGTAGTACATTCCAGGCATTGACCACTCTGTTGCTGAAGTCGTATTTTCTGCAATCTAGTTTGGAGCGGTTTACCTTAAGTTTGTATCTATTGTGTGCTCATGTATTATTGTGGTTGAAGCTGAAGCAGTCGTTGACAGGTAGGACATTGTAGCAGGTGATTTTATGAGCTATGCTCAGGTCACACCGAAGGCGGCATAGTTCTAAATTTTCTAAACCCAGAATTTCAAGTCTGGTGGCATAAGGTATTTTGCTGTGAGCGGAGGAGTGGAGGACTCTTCTTGTGAAATATTTCTGGACGTGCTTAATTATATTAATGTCCGATATGCAGTGCAGGTTCCAGACAGACGAGCTGTATTCGAGAACTGGTCTAGCAAATGTTTTGTATGCAGGCATTTAACTGCAACATCCCCTCTCATGGCTTCCTTCTATACAATAGATCTTAAGATGTTCTGAAAAAAGGCTCCAAGTTGCATAAAACACCAGAACACCCCTCATTTAATCAGGATTCCTCCCATTCAGCTTACCCTGGTACCTTCTCACCACCCAATCACCCTTTTTAATTCCATTATTTTATGTCCTGAACTTAGAATCAGACAGAACAAGTCTCGCCCTTCTTCACTGGGGACTTTCCTTCAGACATTTAAAGAGTCCCAGCATCATGGCCTTCTCTGAAAGCTGTTCGGCTCTTTACTTTCTAATTCTCAGGTAATCTTGGTTGCCTTTGTTTGAACCACTTCCAATTCATCCGCATATTTCTTTAAGTGCAGCTGCGATACTCAGGGTGGTATATATGATAAAATTAGGATTTTTGGGGCTGTAATAAATATGATGTCATATTCCATTGCCCTGCATTGTATTACAAGAATTCGGTAACTTGTCTTGTATCCAATTTTAATTAAAAGGAAAAGTAAAGAATAGACTATGTTTGTACCACTATAGAGACGTCCTGAGTGGCTCAGATAGGGAGAAAAGGGTTTTGAAAGGGAAATATATCTGTATCGTGGAAGAAAGGTAATGAGTTTGACTTCAAAGAATTTAAGGGTTTGATAAGTCTTAAGAAAGAGTCAGGCAGAAAAGGAATTCTTCCCACTTGAGTTTTATGCTGGCTGATTTTACACTGGAAGAGGAAAAAAATTGAAAGAAACCTTTAGTATCTTTGAAAGAAGATATTTCATTAGAGTAATATTGTGATATTGAAGTATGAGAATAAAATACTCCAAAAGGCCTTTAAACGATGTGCTTAAAAAGTGATTTTTTTCCCCTGAAAGTAGGAAGTTAATATAATTATATTTGCTTCTGCCTCTGTTACATGAAATAAAATGTTTTGAAAACCTTCATTTCAACAAGTTTGATTCATAAACTCAAACCCATTTAAATAGCTATAGAAGCAAATCTGTAGGCAGATAGTGAACAGTCGCAGCCACAGAGCTAAACCCGTTGAAGTAAAAAACCAGAAACAGTCTCAACATCTTTATCAAAATATTATCAAAATGTTCAATAAATCTTGGATTATGGCTTATTTAACAAAAGTTAATTTTTCAGACTCCTACATATGGCTGGAAATGTAATGAGAACAGCACTTCATTGAATCTCGTTTTTGTAATATGAATTAATATTAATTCATATTAATATTACACATTAATATTAATTTATAAAATACATGTACTGGTGTGTGCATGTGTTTGCACAGATATATTTTATGTATGGGTTGCAATATTAAATCATAATTTTAATAAAAAGTAAATTGTATTTCATGAAAAAGTCATTTCACATATTAATTTAATTTTGAGGGGAAGTTTGATGTTTCCATTCCAATACAATTTGGAATTATATACCTCTTATGCAGAAGCTGATGGCTGGACAAACAGGTTATCCATGCCCGTCTTACCACCAAGAGAGCAGTAGGAAGGATAAAAAGATGGCTCCCTTTGGCAGATGGAAGACATGTTAGTTGTGGGTATTGATGGTGATGATAATGAAGAGGAGGAGGAGGAGGAGGAGGAGGAGGAGGAGGAGGAGGAGGAGGAGGAGGAGGAGGAGGAGGAGGAGGAGGAGAAGAAGAAGAAGAAGAAGAAGAAGAAGAAGAAGAAGAAGAAGAAGAAGAAGAAGAAGAAGAAGAAGAAGAAGAAGAAGAAGAAGAAGAAGAAGAAGAAGAAGAAGAAGAAGAAGAAATCCATTCAGTCATATCCAACCCTCTTGACAATTCTATGGGCCAGGTCTCTCGACATCTTCCAATCTTGCACTGCTTCTTTGAGTTCTTCAATGCTCTGGTTGGTGTCAACTTTGATGGTGCCCAGCCACCGTGTTCTTTAGTGGCCTTGTTTCCTTTAACTGCTAACTCTTCCCAAAATCATTACTTTCTCCAGTGAATTCCCCCCACAAGACATAGCCAAAGTAAATGAGAAGCAGTTTCGTGAGGGTTTTTTTTTTTGCCTTCTACTGACCTGTCTGGTGTGAGGCGCTCCAGTACTTGCTTGGTCACCTTTGCTGTCCAAGAAATACGCAGAAAGCTTCTCTAGCAACTCAGCTCAAACAGGTCAATTTTCTTCCTGTCTTGTTTATTTAAAGTCCAACTTTCACAGCTATGGGGAATATTGTGAGTGTTGAATGAGTTGCTTACAGATGTAAAACATATTTAGACAATTACAATGATATGTGATCATCCTTTACAGGATGTGCTAGAGTAAAACTTTATGTCCATATATGGGATGCCTGTATATACATACTTACATACATACGTATACATGCATATACAGGTTACAACCACAATGGAACCCAAAATGTATGTTGCTCAGAAATTTCTTAAGTGAGTTTTGCCCCATTTTACAACCCTTCTTGCCACAGTTGTTAAGTGAATCTGGTTTCCCCATGGACTTTGCAAAAGCGGATCATAAGCCTTCATAAATACAAGTCAATTGGCAAGAATCCAAATTTGGATGACCGTGAGGATACAGCAATGGTCATAAGTGTGAAAAGAGGCCCTAAGTCACTTTTTTTGGGTGTTGTCGTAATTTTGAACAATGACTAAGTTAACTGTTGTAAGTCAAGGACTACTGTATATTCTCATTTTGCTACGGAACCAAGCCGAGGCACAGAGCCCTCATACTTCTGACAGCCTCATTAACAACAGAGACGAAACGAAGCCTCCAAAATAACATTTTAATTGCACGATACGTGATTATTTGTTCCCAGGGAATCAATACCGTCTCCTAGGAGAAGGCTGATATAATAAGTCTGACTCTGACATTTCCCAGCCAAAAATAATAACTCAAGAAGCAGAGGTCATGTGTTTCTCTCTTCCATCAGCAATCATAAAAGATCAGGTGGAAAATCCCAACCTTTGGTGCTTTCGTTTACCACAACCTGCTCCCTGATAGAGGCAGAGCATATTAGGAGTAAATTGATAGATAATTGGGGCAGGAGAATTGGTGTCAGAGGAAAATGAAAAAGCAGGAAAGGACAAAGCCATTATTAATACTAACATGAACTACCAAAATATCTGTCCAAAATACGTTTTGTTTGCAGACTTATCCTGGCACTGGACTGTCGGAAGATTCTGTCCTCTTCTCAACTTTTCCAGTGATGTCCGTTCCTGTCCTCACCCTTAGTATTCTTAGCATCACGTCTCTGGGGTACCAACAACTGCAACTCCGGTTGTGCGATAGCTGTGCCCAAACCAATTCTTCAAGGGGTCTATTTCGTATAGCTTGGCCCAATGGTTCTCAATTCTTGGCACATTTCAGAGGAATGGACTTCCAACTCCTAGAATTCTCTAGCCAGGAATCCACGTGTTTTAAGATGGAGAAAGCCAGGTTTTGCTCACATGCCTGGTATGAGCTGAATATTTTGTTACAAGCTTTGCCTTCAAAATGGTGAAGATCTCATTGGGAAAAAAAATGGAGAAAATTAAAAAAAAAACATAACTTCTCTGGGTACGTCATTAAATGTTCTGCAGCAGAATAAAAACAAGGTATCTATTTCACTAATTTTTATAAGGGGAGAAAAGTAGCAACCGGCTAAACTCATCGCATCCAGGTAGACAGTCCTGGAAAGTAATTAAAAAGAAAGAAGGAAGCCAGCACAGCATAGAACAAAATGGGCTACAAATTATTTTCTTGAAGTGGTAGCTTTTTTTTCTTCTTTATTTGCTCTTTCTTAGATTGGGAAACTTGATGAAACTTTAGCAATCGGTCCAGGGTTCAAAATAGTATAGGTTGCTCTACCTCCTGCTTGTGAAGTAAGTATCAGCCAAGCAGAGGGGCTTTGGGGAAAACCTGACCCTTCTCTCACTACCCACATTCTTCCTCAAGAGGGGTCCTTGGTGGTCTCGGAGCTTGGTGGCTTTCTTGCAGACATTTTGCTACCCATTTTGCAACCCTCCTCCCTTCTAGCACTGATGATGTTCCCTAGTTGGGTCATGAAACATCTGCAAGAAAACCTCTAAGCTCAGAGCACCCCACAGTTTTCCTCCTCCTCCTCCTCCTCCTCCTCCTCCTCGTCCACTCCATAAATCCACTACATTCTAGCACTGAGGATGTTGCCTACTTGGGTCATGAAATGTCTACAAGAAACTCACCAAGATCAGAGAGTACCAAGGACCCCATGTTCTCCTCCTCCTCCTCTTCCTCCTCCTCCTCTCTGCAAACACTTCTAGCACAGGATTCTGAAACATCTGCAAGAAAACCCCCTGTCAAGGTGGCAGCGTCTGGAAACCTAAAGTCTAATATGGTTTCCAGGCCTGACACCCCCAAGCTCAGAGAGCACCAAGGACCCTCATTTCAATGCTGAGCTATAAATAGTCTCCTCGGTCAGTATTCATGCTGAGGAATGCAAGCCTGGCATTCTACCAGCTCAGTGTTATCTCGGCTTCTCCTGCCAAGAAGAAGAAATATGAGGAAGTGCAATTTGCAGGTTCAAATCACCATGAAAATGAAATAGGTTCTGAGAAAACCCCGGATCCACTTCTGACTTGGTCACCGCTGCATCCCCAAAGGAATGAAATCAAGGTGCTCCTTCCCCCTACATTCTCTGCTTATCAGAAAAGACACATTGACGCTACCTGGGCTATTTTTACATTAATCACCTCTCCATATTGCACTATAAATTAATGGCTGATTATTATTTTTTTACCGCTGGGGAGAGAACCCTTTCCCATTCAAAGTTTGCATAACTTGCTTCCTGTTTAAGGACCAGAGGAGGGGAGGGAGGGAGGGGAGCAGGAGAAGGGCTACACAGAGGCCACAAATAATCCAGCTTTGCTCCTTATCTGTGTTCTGAGCTCTTGGGGGGAAGAGGATTATTGCCGTCATGCTGTTCGCTTTTGCGATTACTCGGTGAGAAAGTGATATTAGAGACTTCTCGTTTTCTCAGCGCATAAAAGCAGAGCCAGGAGACCTGCCAACAGGCCTGAAGAACCTTCTCGGATGAGAAGCGAAACGTCTTCAAGGAAAAACGAAGTCCAGTGTTGCTTTTTGTGGGGTGGGGGGAGAAACACCTTTGGGATGGACTGAAATGATTCCTAGATCTTCAGGATTGAGTTTAGAAATAATTCCTCAGGCGCTGCTTGCTATCTCTGGGAATTTTGCTATCCTGATTCTGGGATAGTTTAAATGCCAGCTGGAAGAAAGAATAGAACAGAACAGAACAGAACAGAACAGAACAGGAGTAGAGTAGAGTAGAGTAGAGTAGAGTAGAGTAGAGTAGAGTAGAGTAGAGTAGAGTAGAGTAGAGTAGAGTAGAGTAGAGTAGAGTAGAGTAGAGTAGAATAGAATAGAATAGAATTTTTTATTGGCACACAAGGAATTTGTCTTGGTGCATATGTTCCCAGTGTACATAAAAGAAAAGATACCTTCATCAAGGTACAACACTTACAACACTTAATGATAGTCATAGGGTACAAATTTAACACTTAATGATACAACACTTAATGATAGTCATAGGAAACAAATAAGCAATCAGGAAACAATCAATATCAGTATAAATCGTAAGGATACAAGCAACAGAGTTACAGTCATAAGTGGAAAGTCCAACTCCATACAGTAAGTGAGAGAAATCATGGATTCCTCCAATACCCCTTATTAGACTTCTTAAAAGTCTGGCCTGCATAATCTTGGGAGAGTAAATATTTCTTCCCTTCTATTTCTGAGCTTCCCAATTCTTCCCCCAAATCAAGAAGCTCTAGAAATGAAATATATGAAGATAAATGCACTGCGCAATGATTGTTAAGTTTAAAACATGATAAAGAAATAGCCAAGATGTCTTGATTGTAAAGCTGAGAAAATAAATACAGCTTCCAAGGTCTGATTTTGACTTTACATTGAAAAATTGGATGCGAATAACAGAATAACAGAGTTGGAAGGGACCTTGGAGGTCTTCTAGTCCAACCCTCTGCTCAAGCAGGAGACCCTAGACCAGGGATGGCTAACCTTTTTGCTGTTGCATGCCAAAAGCGGGGGGAGTGCGGGAGGGTTGTACGCGCATGTGCCCACACCCATAATTCAATGCGCCCCTTGCATGCGTGTGCAAACCCCCATGATTCCCCCCCTTTTGGCACACGATGGCACGGTGGGACCAGAAGGCCTGTTTTTCATTCTCCCCAAGCTCCAGAGGCTTTCTAGGAGCCTGGGGAGGGTGAACATGGCCTTCCCCACCCCCTTCCCCACCCCAGAGGCCAGAAACTGCCCGTTTTCCAACTTCTGGTGGGCCCAGAAAGCCAAAAATCAGCTGGCTGGTGCACATATGCGCACTGGAGGTGAGCTAGGGCAACTCTTGCGTGCCCACAGATATGGCTCCGTGTGCCACCTGTGGTATGCATGCCATAGGTTCGCCATCACAGCCCTATACCATCCCAGGGGGAAATTCCTAGGATAACACAAAAGTGGAGAGTTAGAAGAAGGGACAGACCTATAAATTATGCCCTTCTTATCTTACCTGGTGCCTTTGAAATAGAGTCCGCAAGGAGGATTCTTTTCTATCATAAGAGTTTTTAAAAGGATCCAACTGCTACCTATTTAATACCTGGATCGGAGCACGGAGAGTGGAGGTGCCTTCTTGCCCTACAGGTAACCCAAGAGCCTCCAACTAGTCTTGTCAAATTGCCCAGGTGCACAATGGCTTCAAGGCTGAGGCCTCACGGTCCCAAATGTTGGTGTCAAGGTTCCAGAAAAACCTCTTCTGCATAAAAAAAACTCAGAAGCCATTGTCTTTCAGAGCTCTTTACTCGCATGAGGAAACTGGCACACGATGAGTGAAATTCCAAAACTGAACTTCCGGATTCTTTTCCCAGTTATACAAACCCCAAGAGTCCCACCCCCCTAACCCCTTTGCTGGTCACATGGTCCCACGTTCTCACAGTTCATTCGAATATCTTCTCGCCACTCTTCCTGCAGATGTAAACACCATCCGACCTTGACCGCTTGAAGAACGTTACCATACCCCTCAACCCCCCTTCTTCCCCTCAGGGGAAAAATGTGGCAGCGTCTGGAACCCTAAAGTCTAGTATGGTTTCCAGGCCTGACAGTTGGCCCTATTGGCTGTACAGGTGTGTGGAGCTCATAAATGAATGTGATGGCCTATGGATAGCCTAAACTTTTACACCGGTAGAAGAATCTGCATTTGAAAGACAAAGGCCACACTTTTTGAAGACAGCAAAGTCCACATTCTGGATAGAGAGGACCACTGGCTTAAAAGAGGGGCCAAAGAGGTGAAAATTGCAGGTGTCTCTCTCAACAGAGAGGGAAACTTGACACCCAGCAAGCCAGTTCCCCAACACAACTCTGTTTTCTAATTAACAGACCACAAGAAACTCAACATTAAAAAAAAACTAAGATCATGGCATCCAACCTTCTCAATTCCTGGCAAATAGATGGGGGAAAAATGGAGGTAGTGACAGATTTTATTTTACTGGGCTCCAAGATCACTGCAGATGGGGACTGCAGCCAAGAAATTAAAAGTCTCTTGCTCCTGGGGAGGAAAGCTATGGCAAACGTACTAAAAAGCAGAGACATCACCCTGCCAACAAAAGTGCCTATAGTCAAGGCTCTGGTTTTCCCAATTGCAATGGATGGCTGTGAAAGTTGGACCATAAGGAAGGCTGAACGCCAAAGAATGGAGGCCTTTGAAGTCTGGTGCTGGAGAAGACTCCTGTGAGCCCCTTGGACTGCAAGGCGATCCAACGGGTCAGAGATCAACCCTAACTGCTCTTTAGAAGGCCAGATCCTGAAGAGGAAACTGAAATACTTTGGCCACCTAATGATAAGGAAGGACTTACTGGAGAAGAGCCTCATGCAGGGAAAGATTGAGGGCAAAAGAAGAAGGGGACGACAGAGAACGAGGTGGCTGGATGGAGTTATTGAAGCAGTCAGCGTGAGCTTAAATGGACTCCAGGGGATGGTAGAGGAGAGGAAGGCATGGAGGAATGTTGTCCATGGGGTCGTGATGGGTCGGACACGACTTCGCAACTAACAAGAACAAGACCACAAGATTCTAATGAAAAGATGATTTGGGAAGCTTCTCCATGGAAGCTTCTGGGATGTTATGTAGCAAAATGCATGATTTGCATCCAGAAAAAATGTAAAGATACAGGTAAACAAACACCATCAACAAATCCCTTGTAAATAAGGTAGTCTGTCGCACAACTACTACTTCCTGTTGTTGAAATCCCCCTCAAATTTGGAAGATGTTTTAATTCGTTTACTGCTTCTCTCAAGTTGCCACTATTTAGTCATTCTTTTACTCCAGCATTTTTGAATAATAAATATTTCCTGCATTATTTTTACCCTTTTTTTAAAAAAAGAAAAATTCTGGCTGTTGACCTCTGTTTCCCATATATCAGCTTTAATTGGGAAGGCAGGAAGACCTGTCAAGCTCTCTCTGGCAAAGGCAAGGAAATCGTTGGACTGTTCAACATGATTCTCCAAGAGCTGATTTTGCAATTAAAGGGACTACTTTGAAGCAAAAAATCTTTAATCTCCTACCTACCTACCTCCTTTGTATAAATCCCTGAGAATATTAACAGTGGGACTCCATTGGCAGGGTGAGCCAGGTAAGATCAGCAGCCCATAACATGCAGCCAACGGTTCTTTGTTTCAACCAGTTTCTGCAACCAAAATAAACACCAAACCCAACAAAACCATTGAAAACGCATCTTTAGAAAGGTGCTTTTCTAAAAGGCAACTGGACTTTCTTGGGTTTTCCTTGAAGATGTTTCACTTCTCATCCAAGCAGCTTCTTCAGCTCTGACTGAATGGTGGGATTCTTGGATGAGAAGTAAAACATCTTCAAGGAAAAAAACAAGAAAGTCCAGTTGCCTCTTGAAAATGCACCTTTGGGATATGCAGACCTCAGCTCTCTAAGCAGTTCCATTTATCCAGCACTTATCTAGATTTTCTGTTCAAGGGAGGGTTGGTGTTTTGTGTGTTTTTGTAATATTCATTTTAGTGTCCTGTTATTCAGCGATATTTGCATTTATTCCAAAAAGATTGCTTCTCTCCTTGATTAGTTTCCATCTGTTGCTTCTTGTCCTGCCTTTGGGTGTTTTGGAGAATAAGTGGACTCCCTCATCTTTGTTGGTTGATCAGCTTGTCCTTGGGCTTTCAGTTGTCCTGGGTAATTGATCCTTGGAACCACAAAAATATAACCTGCAGTTAAGGATCCCTATACGAGAATTCCTCACACGAGAATTCACAAACTTGCCATGGTTGAAGACTTCCAAGAAAATAGAGTTGTGTCAGACTGTCTCCTGAGTTTAGGAATGATTGTTTGTGCTGGCAGGATGCATTTAACCCCATCAGCAATAGAAGGTGAACTAGTCCTTCTGGTAAATAGCCAACAATTCTTTCATTTCTGTCCCTCTTCAAGTTAATGATAAAGTTTATAAACGCTGCTCTTCAGACTAGGGGTTATTGGTTACACTTTGCTTTGTCATCGTCTTCTCAAGAGCATACAAACATACTTTCTGGCTGACAATAAAGCATAGTCCATCAAAAGAATAATCTTAGAAGGCTTTCATCCAGATCACGATCCAATCAGGAATTTTGGTTTACATACCTGTATTTCTCAGGCACAGGAGACAGCATGTAGCCATAACTAGCAACTGCCTGCAACCCACATTACAGCAACAAAAGCTACCAAACTAGATAATTATTATCATGGCTTATTCTGGACCAGCTGAAAAAAATAATGGTTTTATGTGCCTTCTAAAAAAGTCAAGCAGGGAAGTCACATTTTTGTAATTGGAGGTTCTGCTAGCAGATAAATCTGTCTTCCAGTCAACGTCCTTCTTACTTCTCATGGGATGGGACCTGAAATGAATGTTCTTTGGATGTCTGATCTGGACAAACCGATTCATGCTTAGGGAGCAGACCCTGGTAGAATGGAGAAAAACTATACCGATTTGCATCCAGTTTCAGAGCTCCAGGATCTTAATCATCTTGCAGTATTCACAAAGTAATTGATTGATAAGTGTGATAAGACCAAATTGGAATATTGCACCCAGTTTTGGCTGCCACAATGTAGAAAAGATGTTGAGACTCTACAACAGAGTCCTCCAACGGTTCTGGCTTTGAGGACCAGTGGTGGGAGGGGATGGTTCATGCAAGCAGCTGGCAATTGTACACAAATCCACTTGTGCAAACAGTGTTCGCCTGTGCCTGCCGTTCACGCACATGGAGCGTGTACATATATGCTCGGCTGTTGCTCATGCAAGTGAGAATGTACATGCATGCACTCATTGTCCATTTCCATGGCTCAGTTGCAAACCTATCATGACCCACTAGTTGGCCACAGCCCACAGATATGAGAGGCCTGCTCTAGAAAGAGTGCGGAGAAGAGCAACAAAGATGATTAGGAGACTGGAGGCTAAAACATATGAAGAACGGTTGCAGGAACTGGGTATGTCTAGTTTAATAAAAAGAAGGACTAGGGGAGACATGATAGCTGTGTTCCAATATCTCAGGGGCTGCCCCAAAGAAGAGGGAGTCAAACTATTTTCCAAAGCACCTGAAGGCAGGACAAGAAGCAATGGGTAGAAACTCATCAAGGAGAGAAGCAACCTGGAACTAAGAAGAAACTTCCTGACAGTGAGAACAATTCATCAGTGGAACAATTTGCCTCCAGAGGTTGTGAGTGCTCCAACACTGGAAATTTTAAAGAAGAGATTGGACAACCATTTGTCTGAAGTGGTATAAGATCTCCTGCTTGAGTGGGAGGTTGGACTAGAAGACCTCCAAGGTCCCTTCCGATTCTGCTATTCTGCTATTCCTATTCTGGTTTCTAGCTCAACAGTTGTAGATTTCAAATCAGCGTAAAGATAGCATTTTCTTTCAGATTCTGCTTCTCTGTGGAGGTTATGGCCAATTGGTTTCCCCACCTGCAAGAACTCTCTTTCCATTCCTCCCATTTCTTCCAGTGCCTCGGTGGCTTTGCTACTCCTCCTCATAAGAACCTGTACGAACTTTTGTAAACAACCAACAATGCACACAACGTAAAATAATGGGGTACAGAAGTGAAGGAGAAGCAAAGAATACATTTGCTTGTGTATTATGTGGAAGCAGTAAAAATGTGTGGGGTTTTTTTTTGGGGGGGGGACGGGAGATTTGCAACAACTTGCCAAATGCCAACCATTTAAAAATCCCACCCATGAATCTACAAATTATGACGAGAATGGAATTAATGCATTATTTTTACAATCATGTCAAACAACTCATCCAATGTACAGTTATATACAGTTAGTCGGGCTTGCCCAGTCACCACCCCCCTTTTTAACACTCTTCCCTCTTCTACCTTTTTTTACTTTCCTAACCTTCCTCTCCTTCTCTTATCTACAGCCTCTCCTCCCTCCACCCTACACCTTCCTTCTCCCTCTTCTACCCCTCTTCCTTCCTCTTCTCCTCTTTCCTACCTCCTACTCTCTCTTTTCTCCCTCCCCACTGTTCTAAAATGGTAACTGGGCAGACCCGATCCTACATTAATTATATTTATACATCTTCAATAATCCCTGTACATTAACCATCACTCCATCTCTAGCCTCAACCCCAATTCCCTCCCCTTACCCCCACCTCCCACCCCGACTTCCCAGAACAAAATGCAGGGTATCAAAACTAACAATCATAATCTAAAATAATTCCTAAATTATAATCTCTAGTCTCTCCACACTTAATCACACTCTCAATTCCCCTCTCCTTCAGAAATATATCTAATACAAAATATTTCCTAAATTTACTCATATGCTATTCGATATTTTTTTATCTGATACTTATTTTGAATATAATCAATCCACATTTTCCATTCTAAAATATATTTTTCTTGTGTATAGTCTTTCAAGTAAGCAGAGATTTTTGCCATTTCTGCCAGATTTGATACTTTAAGTGTCCATTCTTCAATTGTAGGTAATTCTTCTTTCTTCCAATATTGAGCAATCAAAAGTCTTGCGGCTGTTATTAAGTTCAAAATCAATTTAGTCTCTATAGCTGTACAATCCATAATTATTCCTAGTAGAAAGAACTGCGGAGTAAACTTAATCTTCTTTTCAAAATATTCTGCATGATCCACCATACTTTAATCCAAAATGCTTTAACTTTTTTACAAGTCCACCATATATGGTAATAAGTGGCATCTTCACAATCGCATCTCCAACATTTAGCCTGTACATTAGGATACATACATGACAATTTTTGGGGGTCTAAATGCCATCTATAAAACATCTTATAAAAATTTTCTCTCATATTTTGCGCTTGTGTAAATTTAACATTCCTCACCCAAATTCTTTCCCAAGTTTCCAACATTATTGGTTGCTGAAAATTTTGTGCCCACTTAATCATACAATCCTTAACCAATTCAGTCTCTGAGTCTATTTCTACTAATACATTATACAACCTCTTAATATGCTGTTGACCTTGATCTCTCATTTGTTTTAACAAATTATCCTCAGTTTGCTTAACACCTATTTTTTGATCTAATTTCCATCTAGCTTGTAATTGTCCATATTGGAACCATGTATAATTTTTCCCTTCTTCCCCCATCTTTTCTCTGGATTTTAATTGTAATTCCCCCTTTTCCATACAAAGAAGTTCCTTATAGGTAACTACCTCCATCTTTTGATATATATTTATATTTTCTATCATGTGTCTCGGGATTGCCTGAAAGAATCTTTTCTATCTCCTTTGTACATTTCTCTCTCGCTTCTTTCGCCCCTCGCCCTGTCTTATTCTTACTCCTTCTTTCTCAGCGCCACAATTCCATTGGTTTTACTTCATGCAGAAGGAGCTGGGGTTATCATTGCTCATGCAGGGGTTTTGTTTTCCCCTCCTCCTCCTCCGGAGTAAAATATTGCAAAGAAAAAAGAAGCGTTTCCACCCCAGAGTCTCCAGCATGGCTGTAGCTGTCATTCCGCACTCCGTACATCACAAAGGGTTTGTCGCTGTTGGCTGCCTTCGGGAACCCACAGGCTGATAGTGAATAGGGAAGCAATTGTTCTTTTTGATTGCAGAAATGTGCATCTATTGTTTGGCATTCAGATGCAGCAAACAACTCTAATTCCTTTTGTGGTGGGTTTTTTTTTTTGGTGGGGATTGTTTTGACAGGCTGGCAAAGAGCGTTTCAATAATTGGATGTGGACTTTCAGTCATGATGTCTGTTTTATTCTGTTTTACTTCCACGGGTGATTTTGATGTTGTCATGAAGTGCTCACAAACAAACAGAGTGGTCCATTTTCTCTAGCAATTATGCCGCCACAATCTTAATCCCGGCTTCTTTAAATGTCAGTGTGTTTTGAAAGTAAGATAAGAAATGTTCCATTTTATGAAATAATGCTAAAGACGCTCTCAGATTCAGCTCAGCTGCTGGATTCGATGGACCTGGAATAGCCAAACAGTTTTCATAACAGTGAAAGTTGCTTTTTGTGGCTTTTTTTTTTTCTTGGATGTTTTCTTCCTTTTTTTGTTTTTGTATTTTTTATATTTTTTATTGAAAGGATTATTTATAAAGATGTTAAAACTGCAGAAATGAGGAAGAAAAAAAGGAAGATGATAAAAGAGTAAAAAAAAAAGTGAATAACATTTTTTTTAATTTCCTTGTCTTGCTATCAGCCTTAGAATGCTCACATGATTCCCATCCAAATATTAAACAGGGCTGACCCTGCTTAGCTTCCAAGATTAGCCAAGATCAATCTCACTTCATTTTTTTTTAAAAATCCAGATTCACAGAATGAGACTTGCCTTTAAAATCAGCTTAAAATAGCACTAACATCACTTTTTAGACCAGTGCATGTTATATTGGTGCTATAGTTTCCTTCATGTTAAATAATTGCTTTATTATTTTCTTTAAGAATTTAAAACTATGCATGTACATCAATGCACATAGTCCAATACAACTCAGTCAGCTACAAATAATGTAGATGTATTGTTGATAGATGATAGTGTAGGAATTTAGCACCCACCCCCCTCCTAGAAGAATGAAATATTTTAGAAAATATTTTAAAAGGTGGAATATATTTCCCTGGATGAGAAATGGAGAAACATGTTTTAAAGACAAAGCAGCTTCCTGACTCCCCCCACCTTTGTCAATGGGCCATTAAAGCCTCAGCCAAGCTCACTCATTTCTCCCCACCTTTGTCAATGGGTCAGAGGTAGAAACTCATTCTCCCCACCTTTGTCAATGGGACCATCATCTGCAACATAATAGGACCTATCTAGCAACAGAAACTCACCACATGACACCTGGGAAGATTACATCAGCCAGCAAGGCTAGCTAAGACCCCCACCCCCTGGCAGTCTGACAGCCAATCAGGATACTCTTCCTGTGCCCCAGAAAGTTCAAAGCTCAGAAAAAGCATAAAGCTAGGGAGTGCACAGGATCTCATCCCTTTTCTGTTCAGGATCTCAAGCCATGTGATTCCTGTCCACCATTAAACCATCTTTCCAGGCAGCCTCCATGTTTCCAGTGTCTTTGTCCCCACTTGGAACTGAACCCAGATGGATATTTCTTCCAACAATAGTATAGTATAGCCTTTATTGTCATTGTACATAATATATACAATGAAATTGGTTACCAGAGAAATTATCAAAACATACAAAGGTACTTCAAACCAGCACTGGAAATGTGAAAAACATGAGGGAACATTTTATCATGCATGGTAGAACTTGTAAGGAAGCTGCGAAATTTTGGAGGCAAATCCATACAAGAAAGCAAAGGATTTTAAAGATAAATATTGTGATGAAACCAGAATTCTTTTTATGGACAATGAACTAGAAAAGATTGATTTTGTGTATAGAATAGACTAGAACAGAATTTTTTATTGGCCAAATGAGATTGAATACACATAGGCATAGTGCATAGGCTTGGTGCATAGGCTCTCAGTGTGCATAAAAGAAAAGATACGTTTACCAAGAATTCTAAGGTACAACACTTAATGATAGTCATAGGGTACAAAGAAGCAATCAGGAAACAATCAATATCAATATAAATCATAAGGATACCAGCAACAAAGTTATAGTCATACTGTCATAAGTGGAAGAAGATGGGTGATGGGAACAAAGAGAAGGTTAATAGTATTGCAGATTTAGTAAATAGTTTGACAGTGTTGAGGGAATTAGTTGTTTAGCAGAGTGATGACATTAGGGAAAAAACTGTCCTTGTGTCTAGTTGTTCTGGTGTGCAATGTTCTATAGCAGTGGTTCTCAACCTTTATGGTGCTGCGACCACTTTAATACAATTCCCCATGATGTGGCGACCCCTGAGGATCTCAGCGCGCCTCAGCAGCTGCAGAAGGGGGAAAAAAGCGGCAAACTGTTTTTTTGAATTTATCGCGCCTGAAGCCGTCTTGGCTAGTGATCTGAACTGCTTGCGATTGCCTTGAGGATGGAGGCATTAAAGCGGAGACTCCTCCCCTATTAAGTTTATCGTGCCTGAAGCCAGATTAGGCTAGCGATTGGGAGTGATTGCAGCTGGCTTGAGAGGGAGACATCAGAGCAAAGATTTCTCTCTTTTTTAATTCATCGCACCTGAAGCGGAATTCGGCTAGCCATATTTCCGATGGTCTTAGGCGACCCCTGGCAAATCGTCATTCGACCCCCAAAGGGGTCGCAACCCACAGGTTGAGAACCGCTGTTCTATAGCATCGTTTTGAGGGTAGGAGTTGAAACAGTTTATGTCCAGGGTGTGAGGGATCTGTAAATATTTTCACAGCCTCTTTTTGATTCGTGCAGCATACAGGTCCTCAAGGTAAAAACAGCAAGACCACTGAATGCACAACAATTTAAGAACAACGGAATTCCCTTAGTGGAGGAGTGGGTTGTGAAAATGTCAGGATTTGCTGCGATGGCAAAACTGACCTGTTTGCTCAGAGGAAAAAACAACAAAAGCCTATTTGAAAGACTGGGGAATTCTAGGAGTTGACACATTCCAGATCACAGGTCTTCAAATTGCCAAGTTTGAAAAACCATCGATTGAGACGAAGAAGGGGGTCGCACATTTCTGTCAGTGTCTTTTGAACAGAGATTGACTCCTGCGGACAACACAGATGCATCCATAGGGTTTTTTTACAGCAAAATTGTTCATGGGGTTCATGTCAAAAATGATCAAGATGACGAGATCAAGTCATGATCAAAGCATGTGACATATAGAGGTGAAGGGTCCTTGGTGCTTGGTGGGTTTCTTGCAGATGTTTCAGTACCCGAATTAGGTAACCTCATCAATGCTAGCATAGTTTGGGCAAGAAACCCACAAGCTCAGAGAGCACCAAGGACCCCTCATTTCTACCCTGAGCTACAAATATTCTCTTGTATTGGTACATAGCCTCGTGGTGCAACCGGAACAATCTGGAACTGAACACACTCAAAACCATAGAAATGGTGGTAGACTTTAGGAGAAACCCTTCCATACTTCCACCTCTCACAATACTAGACAACACAGTATCAACAGTAGAGACCTTCACATTTCTAGGTTCTACCATATTGCAAGATCTAAAATGGACAGCTAACATCAAAAACATCATCATAAAAGCACAACAAAGAATGTTCTTTCTGCGCCAACTCAGAAACATCAAACTGCCCAAGGAGCTGCTGATTCAGTTCTACAGAGGAATTATTGAGTCTGTCATTTGCACCTCTATAACTGTCTGGTTTGGTTCTGCAACCCAACAAGATAGACACAAACTTCAGAGGATAATTAGAATTGCAAAAAAAAAAAAAATGGCTACCAACCTGCCTTCCATTGAGGACCTGTATTCTGCACGAGTCAAAAAGAGGGCTGTGAAAATATTTACAGACCCCGCACATCCTGGACATAAATTCTCTCAACTTCTACCCTCAAAACGACGCTACAGAGCACTGCACATCAGAACAACTAGACACAAGAACAGTTTCTTCCCGAACGCCATCACTCTGCTAAACAAATAATTCCCTCAACACTGTCAAACTATTTACTAAGTCTGCACTACTATTAATCTCATTGTTCCCATCACCCATCTCCTTCCACTTATGACAGTATGACTGTAACTTTGTTGCTTGTATCCTTACAGTTTATATTGATATTGATACCTGATTGCTTATTTGTACCCTTTGACTATCATCAAGTGTTGTACCTTATGATTCTTGATGAACGTATCTTTTCTTTTATGTACACTGAGAGCATATGTACCAAGACAAATTCCTTGTGTGTCCAATCACACTTGGCCAATAAAAAATTCTATTCTATTCTACATATAGACGTAATTTGCCATTGCTGTCTTTCAGAATTTCCCCTCCTCCGTCCCTCAGTTTAACCTACACCTTTGGTGGTCTCTCTTATAAGTACTAACCAGGTTTGACACTACTTAGCTTTTTAAAGATTTGCCAAGGTCAGCTGGATTACTTGCTGTGGCCTTGTTGTCTGAGAGTACAGTATTTTTAGCAGGCAAGACATTGTTCTGTACTGGAGAAACCGATTTTATATCCCTCAATGCCAATCAGAATCTTATTGCTGAAGCTGCCTGGCCCTAAATGTTCCTTCTGTATGGTGATAATGTGTCCTCAAATATAAGAACTCTCTCTATTTCGAAGAATTCATTTCTCTAGCTGGCAATTGGATTTTACTTAGAGCAATCAGAGAAACAGTGTTTTCTAAATTAGATGTAGGCTCACTGTGTATATGATGATTGCTTGTGGGTTTGGTAATCACAGTTGAGTGAATAAACTGCAATTTCCCAGGTTTACACATTGCATTAAGTCCAGAACCATGCTCCCTAAATTAAAATAACTGGCTTCACACAACATGGTCAGACATAAGCAAGCCACATTATACTTTAGTGTAATGGAGAAACACAATCAATGATAGATGTGATTGCCCTTGCTCACAATTTGGGGGAAAAGGAAGAGAAACAAAGAGAAAAGGTGAAACTTTTGATCTGTAAATGAAATTTCAAGTGCAGCATGAAAAGTCTGCTGAAAAACTGAAAGATCTACCAGGGAAACAACAGCCCACCAGTATTTCGCAACAATAAAATAAACTTAGAAACAACAGCAAACGAAAAAAAATGCATGGACAATAAAATAGCCGTAGAGAACACAGGGACCTTTGCCAAGAAAAATGATAATATTCAAGTTTAATTAGGATTTAAAGTCAGCCTGATGTTGATGACTAGATTTGGCCTTTTTATCCTCCTTCCCAAGGATCTGGGATGAGCAAAAATTGTTGTCTGATGGTATTAAAAATATCGTTGCAGGATGTAAGCCATTCTGAGTGAAGCTGCCTTTTGCAATTGACTGAAGGTGAATTTGTCAGTTCTGATGGCGTTCAAGTTTTGCTCCAGATGTTTTGGGGTTGCAACCAAAGTGCCTATGGCCCTTGATGCCATCTTTGCTTTCTTCTGCCACAGTCGTTCTATTTCTATTTGTATTTTGTGGTTTTCTGTCATTCCCCTGTTGGAGTCTGAATCCGAAGGGGAAGAGGAACAGCTGACAGGAGAGTGAGAATGAGAAAGTGGATCCCTTGGCTGTGGAAGAAACTGGGGAAGGGCAAAGTCAGGCTGGGCAGGTAGAACAAGGGAGAGGGGGTTCATATGAAGGCCAAGGCCCACCCCCTCCTCATCCTAGGCAACGCAGGGAGGAATGGAGAAAAGAACAACATAGGTTGTGTGGCTTACAAGGGAAGAAAGGGACCCGATCCTCTTTACAAGGCACAGCTGCTAATGGAGTTTAAAGGAGAGGCAAATAGAATAGAATAGAATAGAATAGAATAGAATAGAATAGAATAGAATAGAATAGAATAGAATAGAATAGAATAGAATTTATTTATTGGCCAAGTGTGATTGGACACACAAGGAATTTGTCTTGGTGCATATGCTCTCAGTGTACATAAAAGAAAAGATACGTTCATCAAGGTCAGGAACAAACTGTTGAGTTCATCTGGTGTTTATCTGAGTTCCTGACTTCCTCCCAACTGGCCTGGCTTGATTTACTGCCATGCTACTTCAATTCTGGAATTCCCTATTTTGCTTGCCCTGCCGGATTAATTACCTTGTCTTGCCTTGTTGGATTTATAGTTGGAAGTTTTCTGCTTACAACGTTTGGGACTGAAGCATTGCCAGCCAAAGACTATGACAGGTTGGTGGAAGAGCTCTCTCCAGGCCGGAGAGTTGAAAGGGACATTGGGGGCACAGTTGGGACTCATATGGGTTCTCTGGCTGTGTTGCCTTTGTGTCATGCCCCAAGTCATCACATTTGCTTTCATTCTTTCTCCTCCTTTGTGCTGTCTCTAGGTACTGCTATGTCTACTATTCAGACTTTTTTTTTTTGCCTTTTTTATGGACAGTTGTTAAGTGTGACAAAAAAGCATTATTATTATCATTATTTATTATTCCAAATAAATATCAGAGTCTAATCAATTAAATGTTGATCCCAGTGGTTCAACCTGACCTAAGAATCGTGGAAGCTTCATCATAAAATCTTTGCTGCCCCAGAAAGAGTAACCTTTTCAAAAATCAGTAGCATCAATCTAACATTTCTTAATAGTTGGGAATATGGCCCCAAGAGCTCCAATTATAATTCATATGACAATTGATTTTTTTTTACTTTCCATAATCTTCCAACCTCAGTTTGTGAATCATAATACTGTGGTGTTTTGTTCAGCTATTTTTGATTAATTCAACTGTCTCCAGGTATTGTCCCATCAATGAACCTCACCTGAAATTTTTCGTAAAAGTGACAGTCGGATGCATTTTTTTAAGTTAGAATTTTGAAAGCCCTTTCATTTTGCAAAGCTATTTCAAGCAAACAATAAAGCTTGAAGCCCTTCCTCCTCCTCCTCCTCCTCCTCCTCCTCCTCCTCCTCCTCCTCCTCCTCCTCCTCTTTGCATATTATGGTAACCCAACTTGCATTTTTAAAAAATGCATACTCAAGGTATATAATGCTTGGTCACGTGGTTGTTTCATAGAACCTGCAAAGTCCTGTGAATTCAAGTCTCTTCCTACAAGTACCTGACCATCTTTTGGGAAGAGCCGGAAAATTCAAATCCAAACTTCCTGAATGAAACTTAAGTCCTTGGCCATTATTATTTTTTTAAAAAAATATCATTTTTATTGAAGGTTTTTACATGAGCGAGTTATCAACATGGAAACATATATAAAAGAAAATTAACAAAAAGATCAAAGCATGAGAAATCATACAGAAAATTAAAGGAGCAACTTCTTCACAGCAGTTACAAACAAGTTTATGACTCCTTTTGCATCTCTAAGATCACATCCCAGACTTTCCCTCTGTCTCACATTCAACCCCTTTGAATCAACCTTATAAGAAATTGTCATTTCATTTTTTTTTTCTGTTGTCAGCAAAAAGTCCATAAAAGCTTTGTCCTTGTCCATTATTTGGCAGCCTTTATTTCCTGGGCCAAGGATCCTCTGCCAGCAGCCAGAGAGACGATGGCCTTGAACAAGACCTCTGTCCTTTCTGTGCAAGTGTCTTCGCCCTCTTGCCCCCAGGAAGCTACCCTGTCTCTCTGCTTCTGAGATGGAAGACAACAAGGTCACCCCGGGGGGGTTCTGTAGATGCTGAATGTGATGTGCCTACCCTTCCTCTTTCTGAGTCAGAGGAAAATATTTTGAGTACATTGGTAACACTTGCGAAGGAAGGAAGGAAGGAAGGAAGGAAGGAAGGAAGGAAGGAAGGAAGGAAGGAAGGAAGGAAGGAAGGAAGGAAGGAGGTCCAAAAAGGAGATCTAGAAACAAAAGAAGGAAAAAGAAGTAATGGGGAAGGAGGGAAGGAAGGAGGGGAGGGAAAGAGGGAAGGAAGGAAGAAGAAGGAAGGTCAAAGAAGGAGGTCAAGGAACAAAGGAAAAAGAAATAATGGGGAAGGAGGGAAGGAAGGAATGAAAAGGAATGAGATCAAGGAAGGAAGGAGGAAGATGTATTGGGAAAGAGAGAAGGAAGGAAGGAAGGAAGGAAGGAAGGAATTAAGGAAGGAAGGAAGGAAGGAAGGTAGGTAGGTCAAAGAAAGAGGTCAAGAAATAAAGGAAAAGAAGTATTGAGAAGGAGGGAGGGAGGGAAGGAAGGAAGGAAGGAAGGAAGGAAGGAAGGAAGGAAGGAAGGAAGGAAGGAAGGAAGGATGGATTAGAAAGGAAGGGTTGGAAGGATCATCCTTTGGTTTCCATAATGATGCCCAATAGTCACTTTTTTAAAAAATGGAATACTGTATAATACCTCTAAAAGTTGAAGGCACCTTGTTTGTTTTCTCTCCCATCTTATTCCAGCTGATTATGGGATGGCAACAACACTCCCCTTTTTTTCTCTCTCCCCCCCCCCGTTTTATGTACCAGCATAACGAGCAGCAGAGAGTTCCGGTAACCAATGAACATCTCACCTCTGGTTCTGCAGCTGATCCGTGGGAGCAGCTGTTCATTGCTTGGCATCTTGCAAGGCAGCTGAGTTGATCACCTAAAGGGATGATAAAACCGATGGGGTGATTATGGCAATGTTGAAAAGCAGCCTTGGTCCTGCTCTGAAAAAGTTAAAAAAAAAAGGGTGGGGTGGGGTGGGGGGAACCTGGGTATTTTTCTGGGGAAATCAGCTTCTTTTTAATTCAAAGTTCTCACAAAAGTAACAGCATCCCTTTGGATCATCGATCTTAGTCAAGCTGGCATTCTCTAGTCATGATAGGACTACAAGTCCCAGCTTTAAAAAATGAACAGGTTCATTAGGAGCTCTGACATGACATTTCTTCTTTCAAAGGCACTGCGATAAAGGAAAATGGAATTAAAAAAAAGAGATGTACAGTAAATGCCTCTTTCATTCTTTCCTTTCTTTCTTTCTTTCTTTCTTCCTTCCTTCCTTCCTTTCTTCCTTCTCCCTCCCTCCCTCCCTCATTTCCCTCTTTCCCCTTGTTTCCTTCTTCTCTCCTTTCTCTCTTTCCAATTCCTTCCTTCTATCTTTCTTTCTCTCATCTTCCTTCCTTCTCCCTCCCTCCCTCCCTCATTTCCCTCTTTCCCCTTGTTTCCTTCTTCTCTCCTTTCTCTCTTTCCAATTCCTTCCTTCTATCTTTCTTTCTCTCATCTTCCTTCCTTCTCTTTCCTTCCTTCCATTCATTCTCCACTTTCCTTCCAACTTTCTTTCTCTCATCTCCCTCCCTCCCTCCCTCCCTCCCTTCCTTCCTTCCTTCCTATTCTAGCAAGGGGCAAGAACTATGAGTCAAAGACTTCTAGAAGGCCTTGTCAGACCTGGAAGCCATCTTTTACAGTTGGGCCTTCAGGCCTGCCACATTTTCTACTGTGGGAAATTGAGAGGGGGATTGTATAGAGTATGGGTGATATATAGTCAAAATAACATTCTTTTCTCAGAGAGTCAAGGCCAAGGTGCTATGCAGCTGCATGATGTGACTGGCGATATCTTCAGTTTTGGATGATGCCTGATTGGACCATGTGATGGACATGTGGGTGTTGGAGAGGGGCTTGAACTTTCCTTTGGGTGGGGAAAAACCAGAAGCTTTCAGATTTGGGTTTTCCCAGATGTGCCAATATGACATCTTCAATAAAATGGAACTTTGAGGAACTTTTAGCCTCAGAATCTTCTTTTGTTGGGGATGTTACTTGGACCTCTGACAGGCCTGGCATGCTGCTAATTTGGCTGACAGAAAAGAGATGTGGATTCTTTTCCCTGTTGCCAAAATACATATAATTAAATTGTGTTTTCAGCTGATGGATCTTATGCTCCTCAACCACGTAAAGGTAGGGTTAGGGTTAAGGTTTGAAGATAGCGGGAGTTCTCTGCTGATGGATTCAGAAATAGAAGGTGCTACTCAACATTTTTATAAAGTTGAGCATTGTGCTTGCAATCGGCAGTAATCTATACTTGAGCTGGTCCCCTACTACATACATAGCTGGTTGAGCTAATAAAGCTGCCTATTGGAGATGGATTAAATCTCTCTGAGACACCATCAATCCTTCCAGGGAATTATGATTTTATCCAAGGGAGAAGTCAGGCTCAATCAAATCTGGAGGCCCACCTCACATGAGCCTGCAAGAAGTCTGGCTTTTATATCCCTCCTAACCTTCGCTCTGGGTTCTGTCTGCAGGAGCTAAACTAATGTAGCACATGAAACCAAATGCAATCAAACTGCCTGGTGGGTTAGAAAGGGAGGAAGTGGCCTTTTCCTTTGAAGGACACAGAACTTCTAGGCATGTGGTGGCGCCATTAAGGAGACGGAAGACAGTTTTTGTTTTGGGGGTGAGAAAAGCTTGATAGGCAATAGAAAGTCTTGGAAGAGACCCTCCCCAATTCCATCTTCACCCTCTCCTCAGAAACGGGTGCCATTGCCATACTAGATGAATCCTCATAGGGATTTCTGTGGCCACAACTCCACCTGCTCTTTGAGCAAAACCTGGAGGGTTCTTTAAGTTTATATCAACCCTGTCTAAGGGAAGGCAACCGTACTTAGAACTAAAGGAGGAAAATTACCACACTAGAAGAACCAGGAACATGCAGCTATTCTAAGCCTCTATCTCTCCATCCAATCCTCACCAGCCTCCAAATAGTGAGCGAAGACAATTCATTGGCCAGAGTTGAGGAGAGGAGAGGAGAGGAGAGGAAATAGAATAGAAGAATGGAATGGAATGGAATGGAATGGAATGGAAGGGAAGGGAAGGGAAGGGAAGGGAAGGGAAGGGAAGGGAAGGGAAGGGAAGGGAGAGGAGAGGAGAGGAGAGGAGAGGAGAGGAGATAGAATAGAAGAAGGGAAGGGAAGGGAAGGGAAGGGAAAGGAAGGGAGAGGAGAAGAGGGGAGGGGAGGGGAGAGGAGAGGAGAGGAGAGGAGAGGAGAGGAGAGGAGAGGAGAGGAGAGGAGAGGAGAGGAGAAAAATGGAATAGAAGAATGGAAGGGAAGGGAAGGGAAGGGAAGGGAAGGGAGAGGAGAGGAAATGGAATAGAAGAAGGGAAGGGAAGGGAGGAGAGGCGAGAGGAGGGGAGAGGAGGGGAGAGGAGAGGAGAGGAGAATGAGTTATGGGTGGTGTATCTGCCCCTCTATCAAAATGGTGGTTGTGCAACAACATTCTTTCAATGAAATTCTGTCCAGTGAATATATAATTCAAGACCAAGAAGAGCAACAGGATATAAAAAATAAAGCTGCACAAGGGATCAGTTAATAGGATTGTGTCCACTTTGTATTTCTGGAACTGCCAGTTGTAAACAATTTAAAAAGTCACACTGTGGTTGGGCAACCTTCCCTACCTTCATTTAAAAAGTCAGTTTCCATTTCTGTGTTAATATTATAAAGACAGTGCTTTTATTCATGAGGGAATGGTCAATGAAAATTATAAATTCTCCAGGAAAAGTTTTTTTTAAAAAAAAAGTTTGTGTTTTTTTTTCCCCCCCTTAAGCTGATAATATGTCCTTGAATAGATTTTCACACTGCGGTTCTTTCCTGAGCTATTTCATTAACATTTCTGCTACAGGATGAATTTTCCCCGTGCTATAAGATCAGCACTGCAAAAAGTGGAACTAATTGCATACACGAGTCTGTGGTGCAGCGAACGAACAAGCATTTGAAATGTTTTCTCAATGCAGGAAATAAAACTGACTTAACAAACAAACAAATCATTAACAGAAATCACAGCGTTGGAATGGACCAGAGAGTCCAACCTCCTATTCAAGCAGGAAACCCTAGACCAGGGGTCTCCAACCTTGGTCCCTTTAAGACTTGTGGACTTCAACTCCCAGAGTCCCTCAGCCAGCAAAGGGACCAAGGTTGGAGACCCCCTGCCCTAGACCATTCTGGACAAACGAATGTCCAGTCTCTTCTTAAAAACCTCCAGTGATGGAGCACCTACAACTTCTGGAGGCAACTGTCCACTGTCAGGAAATTCTCATTTATAAATTGGTTGTCTGCTCGTTTTCCATCCATTGCTTCTTGATCCTGCTTCCTGGTGTTTTGGAAACTAGGCATGGACGGAGCATCCACAACTTCTGGAGGTAAGCCGTTGCACTGGTGAATTCTTCTCACAGTTACGAAATTTCTCTTTAGTTCTAGATTGCTTCTCTCCTTGATTGGTCTCCATCCATTGTTTCTTGTTCTGCCCTCAGGTGTTTTGGAGAATAGCTTCACTCCCCTCTTCTTTGGGGCAGCCCCTCAAATATTGGAAGACTGGTATCAAGTCACCCCTGGGCCTTCTTTTCATTAAACTAGGCAACTCATTAAACTAGGCATTAAAATACCGAATTCCTGCACTCATTCTTCATATGTTCTAGACTCCAGACTCCTAATCCAGGGGTGAAATCCAGCAGGTTCTAACAGGTTTCGGAGAACCGGTGGCGGAAATTTTGAGCAGTTCAGAGAACCAGCAAATACCATCTCCGGCTGGTCCCAGAGTGGGGTGGGAATGGAGATTTTGCAGTATCCTTCCCCTGCCATGCCAGCCAAGCCACGCCCACAGAACCAGTAGGGAAAAAATTTGAATTTCACCCCTGCCCTAATCATCTTTGTTGCTCTTCTCTGCAACAAGGCAGGTTGTATGTCTTCCAGCCAACAACCCCAATTTTTTCTTGTACCTTAGGGGTGGAAAATTTGTAACCTCCTTATCATCTGGTTAGGAGGGCTTAGAATATTCATATTGGAATAATGCCTTAGTTTGGGGATCGCTAATTTCTAAACAATACAGAAAATGGCTTCTTAACTAGCAATCACTTGGTTCATTGCACCAACATCCACAAAATTAGGGCAATTCCACACAACCTTACTTCTACTCTGCAATTCCTTAAAGGTAGTTTGAAGCCAATTCATGACCATTTTCACTTCTACCAAACCCTGAAATGAGAACACCAAAAACTAATCAACGTTCCTTCCAAATCATCAGAGGGAAAATGTAAAAACTGACATGTCATCCCTGTTCCCTTCAACCTTGTTTTGATTTTCTGTTCTCGATATTATTTCCCCCAAGGGGTTGTTACAAAGTTGAGTGTCAAACTGCCACCGTGCTTTCTGCTTCGTCGAACACCTGGGAAATAATAACTAGAGGGGTGCTTGGAGGGAGGAAAAAGTTGTGTTGACCCCAAAAATCATAGGGATGACGAGTCAAACCAGACCCTCTTCGCAACTTCTGTCTTTCAGAATGAAGGTGCAAGCTGAGATCCATCTCAGCCACCCAACTTCAAGCTTCTCATCATCAGTGAAGAGATCTGCATCCTAACCAGATCATAAGATTACAAAATTTCCAGATTTCTAAAGTACACAAGATAATTGGTTGACTGGAAGACATACAACCTGGCTCATTACACAGAAGAATAACAATTATGATTAGGGATCTGGAGGCTAAAGCACATGACGAACAATGGCAGGAATTGGTTATGCCTAGTTTCATGAAAAGAAGGACTAAGAGTGACTTGATAGCAGTCTTCCAATATTTGAGGGGCTGCCACAAAGAAGAGGGAGTCAAGCTATTCTCCAAAGCACCAGAAGACAATACAAGAAGAAATGGATGGAAACTCATCAAGGAGAGAACCAATTTATATTATTTCCAACTCTGTCATTGACTCCTGGCAACTACCTAAACAACAACTACTACCTGGCAACTCTAGCACATCCCTTCCCTTCCAATCATGATGTTCAGTCATGGAGTAGTTACCTTCCACCTTTCTATGTATGAGAATCTCCTTGGGTCAACAAATACACAAAGTCTGTCCTTCCCCTGATAGTTGACTTGTTCTTCTTCTAGCTTCTTTGGTGCATGATTTCATTGGCTGTCAGGAAAACAGTTGATGACTTCCCTTAGGTGCCTTCAAGAGAGAAATTCCACCTGAGGGAAAAGCACCATGGGTTCTTTCTGTGCATTTTTGTGGTCTTCAATATCCATCATGCACAGGTGTCTACTAGGCCCAGGTATTGGAGGTATACTTGGACCGGAGATGTATATAATCTTCTGGCTTAGAGTCCTTGAAAACCTCACAGAGTCAGAGAGCGCCCTTTATGAAATACTTTTATATTATGAAATAAGTGAAGTATTGCACATTTCCAGAAGATCCCTATGGCAAGAATCTAAAATTACCTGCCTTCTGCTGCTGAGTTAAAATCTGGAGTTCTGAAGACATGAAGCAGAAAGGAGAGCTCCACTGAACAGAAAACTGGACCTCTGCTAGTCCCTGCTGTGCAATATTTTCCAGGTAGAAGAAAAGATATTCTAAAGCGTTAAAACATTTTATATGTTAATACTTACAACATGCTTCAGATTACAGATAGAATAGAATAGAACAGAACAGAGTTCATACAGGAAGGGGGGAAAAAGGATTGGGGGATTTCAAAGGCTCATTTGACACCTGCAGTTTGGGAATATTTCAGAACAAATCATGGGATGGATCTGTGAACATCTTGAATGCAGGGCAGAGCCTTCCCAGATTGTGGGAATTCTGAAAACTTTTCTTGACCAAAAAAATCCAACAAAGTTCCCTATTCCATACGTATTCTTAAGCCTTCTAAAGGTAGCCTAGATGCAAGAACATTAAGGAATACATAACCGTTTCCGAAATTAAATCTAAGAGCGATTACAAGGTTTTTAATCAAAATGGAGTTTTAAAAAATCCATATTTGGGAATTGTAAATCAGAAGTATAGGCACAGGATGGCAGATAGAACATTTTGAAAATACTACTTCTTAAAAACATCTTGGACTAATAGTAGTTCATTGCAAAATGCATATGAGCCAGTAATATAGCAGCATGAATGTAACAGCACAGGTGACAACTGTGATTTTGGGGTTGCACCGATTTTGAAAAGGTAATTTCCAAATCACACCCAAAAAATATCGAATAGCATATGAGTAAATTTAGGAAATATTTTGTATTAGATATATTTTTGAAGGAGAGGGGAATTGAGAGTGTGACTAAGTGTGGTGTGACTAGAGATTATAATTTAGGAATTATTTTGGATTATGATTGTTAGTTTTGATACCCTGCATTTTGTTCTGGGAAGTCGGGGTGGGGGTGGGGGTAAGGGGAGGGAATTGGGGGTTGGCAGAGATGGAGTGATGGTTAATGTACTGGGATTATTGAAGAAATATAATTAATGTAGGGTCGGGTCTGCATAGTTACCATTTTAGAACGGTGGGGAGGGAGAAAAGAGAGAGTAGGAGGTAGGAAAGAGGAGAAGAGGAAGGAAGAGGGATAGTAGAGGAAGAAGGAAGGTGTAGGGTGGAGGGAGGAGTGGATGTAGATAAGAGAAGGAGAGGAAGGTCTGGAAAGTAGAAGGTAGAAGAGGGAAGAGTGTTAAAAAGGGGGGTGGTGACTGGGCAAGCCCGACTAATTGTATATAACTGTACATTGGATGAATTATTTGATATGATTGTAAAAATAAAACTTTTTATAAAAAAAAAAAAAAAGAAGCCCATGGTGGGCTTCAAATTTTTTTACTACCGGTTCTGTGGGTGTGGTTTGGAGGGTGTGGCATGGAATGGCTTGGTGGGCGTGGCTTGGTGGGCATGGCAGAGGGAGGATACTGCAAAATCTGCATTCCCACCCCACTCTGGGGGAAGGATACTGCAAAATCCCCATTTCCTCCCGATCAGCTGGGACTTGGGAGGCAGAGAATAGATGGGGGCGGGGCCAGTCACAATTTTTACTACCGGTTCTCCGAACTACTCAAAATTTCTACTACTGGTTCTCCAGAACTGGTCAGAACCTGCTGAAAACCCACCTCTGCTATGAAAAGAGATGGAACAACCTTGGAAAAGCATGTGGGAGGATAGAATAGTTCCAAATCCAAAGAAGGATGTCCCGGAGAAGATCCAGATCTGTCCTCTGTCATTCCCGAGAGCAAAATATGGAATGGTGGACTTAAGTTATGGAAAAGCAAATTCCATTTGGACATTAGAAGAAAGTTTCGAACTGTAAGAACAAATACAATAGACTCAATTACTGTAGAACTGTTGGCTTCCCTGGTCAAGCTAGAGAGCCATCTGTCAGGGTTGCCTGCATTTGGGTTCCTGCAGTGAGGAGGAGTTAGAACTGATGGCCTAAAATGTCCCTTCCAATTCTTTGATCCTACGGATCGGCGAGTCTATAAATCCACCCAAATCCCCACATTTGATTGAAATGGCCCTAAACGTAACATAAGGAGGAGACTGAAGACTGACATTATCAAATGTAACTCTGGGTGCAGCTCTCACTAAACAGTAAATGACACCATATCATTTAACTTCCCTGGATCGTTACAATGATCCCTATCCAAGGTCTAGGAATCCGTCTATTAGTCTGGGTTGACCGAAGGCAATAGAAGGGACCTTGGAGGTCTTCTAGTGCAGGGGTCTCCAACTTTGGCAACTTTAAGTGTGGTGGACTTCAACTCCCAGAATTCCCCAGCCAGTTTCTGGGAGTTGAAGTCCGTCAGGCTTAAAGTTGCCAAGGTTGGAGACCTGTTCTGTCTCCTTCCCCACTTCAGACACACCAGCTGGCCTTCAGCCAATGGATTCATGTGTCGTGTCCCACTCCTCTGCTGATGGCCAGGTCGGGGAAGTCCATATCAGGCGTGCCTCTGCAGCTCTGCCAAAGTCCTAGCAAAGTTCTCAAGGCAGGCAGGAGACCAGGAAGTGACTTCAGCAAGATAAGGTAGACTTTGCCTGACTCAGAGAATGCCAGAAAGCAGGTCCTTTATATAGGCCATGGGGTGTGGCTCCATGACTCAGCACTTATCCAGGCCTGCCCCCCCCTCTTCCTTTTGCTGACGCCTATCAATTCTCCTGAAGCGAGGATCTCTCCAGGCTCCAGCTGTTGGTAATTCACATTCCTCAGGCTCACATGCTGTGGGGGAGGGGAGGGGTCTAGTTGCTCCGTTTGCCTGGGCATGGAGCCAGGGCTGGAGGCATGTCAGGCCCTTTGTCTTGTTCGGCCTGTCTGGGCATGGTGCCAAGGCTGGGGCCTGGAGGCATGCCAGGAAATTCCTTAGCGTTCGGCAGGAGATAAGAGGGACCTGGCTGCGGGGAAAGCGAGCGAGACACAACATCATGGCTCTTATCAGTCCTGGCAGAGAAATCGCAGCTGCCTGCCAAAGTTCAAACAAATGACTCACGTAGCAAGACTTTCAGCTCTTTTTGAAACGGTTCAGCTAAACTTTTGCTTCCCGTGGAGTGAGAGCAGTCCCAAAGCTCCTTATATATCCTGTGGGGTGGGGGTCCTGCCCCACCCTTCCTTTTGATGACGCCGCCTTTCTAATCTTCTGAAGCGTGGGTCAAGCCAAGCTTGATTATTATTATCAGCTGGGTCTGAAGGCATAGCCTGGGGAAGGGAGGAATCAGGGGATGACGGCCTCATTACGTTCTCTGACTGGTCTGGTTCTGGCTCCTGGAGCCAAGCCAAAGGAATCGGTGCTCCCGAGGTAAGCCTTACCGGCCCTTCCCCCTCACTCTCGGAGTCACTTTCGGGCATGGGGTTCGGGGGCTGGAGTCACAACAAGACCCCTGTTCTAGTCCACCACAACCCTGCTCAAGCAGGAACCCTAGGGGTGAAATGCTCCCGGTTCAGACTGGATCAGTCGATCCGGTAGTGATGGTGATGGGTAGTTCAGAGAACTGGTAGCAAAAATCCCTTCCCCCCCCCCCACTCATGCCCTCCCACTTGCCCACTTGCCCACTTGGTGTGCACTGCGCATGCCCGCACGCAGCACACATGCGCAGCAAGTGAACCGGTAGCAAACCGGTTCAGATTTCACCCCTGAGGAACCCTATATCTTTTCAGACAAATGTCTGTCCAGTCTCTTCTTAAAAACATCCAGTGTTGGAACACTCACAACTTCTGGTGGCAAGTAGTTCCACCGGTTCATTGTTTTCAGTGTTAGGAAATTTCTCCTTAGTTCTAGGTTGCTTCTCTCCTTGATGAGTTTTCATCCGTCGCTTCTTGTCCTGCCTTCAGGTGCTTTGGAGAATAGGTTGACCCCTCTTCACGATATTTGATGGTGACTTGGTCTTGTTAATAGCTTGGGAATATCTTTCTGTGGAAACTGATTGTTGGGCTATTTCCTTCAAGTCTTCTGAAAAGCCTAGAAGAGAGCAAAAGGCACACATCTGAAACAGTCTCCTCACCTTCAGTTTACTTCAGCACCAGAATATCTTAGCAACTGCAACTGGACTTCTTGAGAGGGGTCTCCTACTGCTCACCTCTGGAGCCACGGCAATATTTCAGGTTTCAGAAAAAAATAATAAGTTCCCCACCGCAGGGCACACATTTTGTCATCCATCCAGTACAGGAGCAAAAGTCACTGCAGTCTGTTACTTTTACAGCATGTTGCTCTAGCAGTGAAGCAAGAACTGATTTACACGAGCCAAGCTGGGGGGAAACGGCGCACGTATCGTTGGCACGGAAGGAATAGCAACCCAGAAAACTACGTCCGGACTTCAGAGCTGAAAAAGCTTCTTGGATGAGAAGCGAAACGTCTTCAAAGAAAAAAACCAGAAAGTCCGGTTTCCTCTTGGAAAAAAATAAAAAGCACCTTTGGGACAATGTTTGGGCTCAATAAACATCCGAAGCGGCTTTCTTGTGTGCCATCAAGCACTTTTGCCGAAGTTTTGTTTGTCTCTTCGTAAAAGAAATGTTTGAGGGACGCAACCTAAATTCTTCCAGTATTCTCCGTTCAAAATCAGCCAGGCCTGGATAAGCATGGAGACCCTTGGATCAGTGGTGAAATCCAGCCGGTTCTATCCGGCTCGGGCGAATTGGTAGCACCAGCGCCAGGAAGCTCCTCCCACCCGCTCGGATGTCATCATTTCCGTTTTTGACCCCCTGCGCTTGCACAGAAGGCTCTGCACATGCATGGAGGAGGCGCCCAAGAGCATAGCAAGTTGTTCTGTCCTCTCTCGCCTCCGTCCGAATGATGGCTTGATTAGCCGGCACTATCAGCTCTGGCAGCAGAATAGCCAGCGTATGCCAAGAACCTCCGTTATCTTCCACGACGCTGGTGAGTCACCTAGAAACAAACTTCAGCTCTTAATCAGTGCATTTGCCTGTTACAAAGAGACACAGCAGCTCTGGCTGCCTTTTCTATCTTGTGGGGTGTGGCTCCATGACTCAGCACTTCCTAGGCCTGCCCCACCCCTGCTTCTGTTGTTCCCTCCTCTCCTGCCTACGAAACCAAGCCTGATTGCCGTCAGCTGGGTCTGCAGGCGTGGCCTGGGGGGGGAGAGTCAGGGGATGGAGGCCTCGTTATCTCTTCCACCTGGCCTGTTTCTGGCTCCTGGAGCTGAGCCAGGGAAGCCGGTGCTCCCAAGGTAAGTCCTGACGGCCCTTCCCCCTCACTGTCCAAGTCACTTTCTGGCAGGAGGCCCGGCTCGGGGCGGGGGGGGGGCGCAGACACAACACAAGTGGATTTCACCCCTGCCTTGGATCCCCCTCCTCTTGCAGAGAAGCTGGTGCCCGAGGCCGTCATGTGCTAATATATGTGCTTCTGTAGAAAGAGATTGGGCTCTTTATGAAGTGTATTCATTAGATATTGTCTGTCGGGCAGCCCATTCAGGAACTCAGCCAGTCAAGGCCCAGCCACCACCAAGAGTTTTGCAAGCAGATTAGTGGCCAATTAAAGGGAATTGAACAGTGTTGACTAATAGAGAAGAGCATAGAGGGGAGGAAAAAACCCACAAACAGATTCAAATTATCCTCCTCTCCATTTTCCTGGGTTTCCTCCAGCCAGTCTGACACAGGTTATCTGTTTCTCTCCCTTCTGGCTTTGCAAACGTTTAAACTGTATTAAAGTTTAAGGCTCTCCTTTTACCCTTTAAAATTGCTTTGGAGAGTTGTGCCATATAAATTCAATTAATAAATAACAGATATACTCTAGCAGAATAACAGAGTTAAATGGAACTTTGGAATCCTGAACCCTTTCAGACAAATGGTTGTCCAATATCTCCTTAAAAACCTCCACAACTTCTGGTGGCAAGTTGTTCCACTGGTTAATGGTTCTCACTTTCAGGAAATTTCACCTTAATTCCAGGTTGCTTCTCTCCTTAATTAGTTTCCATCAACTGCTTCTTGTCCAGCTTTGAAGAACGGAATATGGAAGACTGCTATCATGTCTCCCCTAGTCCTTCTTTTCATCAGACTAGACCAGGGATCTGCAAACTTGGCTCTTTTAAAACTTGTGAACTTCAACTCCCAGAGTTCCTCAGCCAGCTTTGCTGACCGAGGAACTCTGGGAGCTGAAGTCCACAAGTCTTAAAAGAGCCAAGTTTGCAGACCTCTGGACTAGACCTACCCAATTCCTGAAATTGCCCTTCATATGTTTTAGCCCCCAGCCTTCTAATCCTCTTTGTTGCTCTTCTCTGGACTCTTTCAAGAGTCTCAACATGGTTTTTTATATCGTGACAACCAAAACTGGAGGCAATAGTCCAAATGTGGAATAAAAATAACAATTAATAAATACATAAAACTCCTGAATCACCATCACCGTCACTCAGGATCTACCTGAGGTGATACGGCCCCTCAACACACCTCAGGAAGCCTGCGGTGCCCTCACACAGCCAATGCCTAGGATTTTATGTACAGTGGTCAAACATGTACAGCATTGTGTAGCCTTCTGGTGGAAGATGTCCGTACATCCATTAATGCTTTAGTTTAATAGGTTTCACGTTTTGGGATCCAACCAGACAAAATCACTTGGAATTGCAAAGACAGCCCTGCATCATGGATGGCATCCAGTCAATGTCTGTAAGGGGCATTTGTGCATAAGAGCACAAGCGTGCCTACCGTGCCTGTCCTATTGTTTCCTTTCATTATATCCAATTAATATAGTCATTACATACTCATACTCATATATATGCTTATATATTGTATAGTTATTTCATGCTTACCCTTATATATACTGTGTGACAAAATAAAATAAATAAAATAAATAAATAAAATATCCCCCGTCTTGACATTTGACTCTACATCAATCAGGTCTGTTGAGTTTGAACAACGGTTGAGAATCTGGAAACGATACTGTGCCTGAGAGCAACGTCGGGACCAAGGGTCGGTCTGGCATGGTGACAGAGACCCTCAAAACGTCTTCCTATTGGCTCTTTTTTCTTTCTGGTCATGGCTGCGTCACTTCAGCTGGAAGCCGGGCCCTCTTTGGGTCCTAAAATACATTGGGCGATTTCTGTATGTAGCAAAGATTCTTGCCCTCCTTTGTTGGAAGTTGTGTATTGATTATTCTCCACCATCTTTAGAGAATGGTCTGGGGTCTCCTGCTTGAGCAGGGGGTTGGACTAGAAGACCCCCAAGGTCCCTTCCAACTCTATTCTGATTGAGATTGAGATTGGTCGACAATTGCAGTTGAGACCCACAATTTCACTTGTGGAGAGCTGAGGAAAGGAAATTGGAACACTGAAAACATTGAAACATTTTTCTATTGAAAACATTTTTTTTTAAACCCTCAGAGTCTCAAGTCTAGGTGAAAAAACCCCTGATAGATCTGCAATCTATTTATTTCTCCCAGGGTCTGTTTCATTAAACTGAACAGGAATCTGTAAATAGGTTTACCATTGTACTGTAAGGCTGAAATGACATGTTTTCCAGAAACCCTTTCAACGAAACTCCATTCAATTGATCCCAGGATACTTACCTCCAGCTCAGATCGTAAGCCTGTTTAAAACACAGTTTCTTCCAAGAGGGAATATCGAGAGACCTACCCGAATTTGAAAACGTAACTAATGAAATTTGGATCATTTGCTGGGCCTCTCCTATAAATTGTTGATGAAGTATGACTCAGAATCCAAATGCTGCATTATTAAAAAGATACAAAATGTGAATGTAGTAATAGAAATGCAGCAAGGGGAATTTCAGTGGAAGGAAAACATTTGATCCCATTTACAGTGGTGCAGTTTACAATACCAGAAAACGGTTGTGTTTTATTGTTGATGGATTACTGCACTTCTGGCTGCTAAAGTTGACGCTTCACTTTCTAAAACTTGCTTACGTGTAATCAGCAGTGGCAAGCTACAAAGCTCAATACTTACGGAAAATAATCTCTATTAGAATGAATCAAATCATGAAAGTTGAATTCCCATTTCAACCTGCAATATTTGTCTTAAAACTTCTAAATCACATATCCCTTCAAAATATACTGAATATTTTTTTCTTTATGCTAACTCCTGCTTTTCACTGAAAATGTTTTTTGATGTCCTCCATGGTCGGATGGATAACTTAAGTTGTGGGAGCATGCTTAGAATAAATACATACTTTAAAAGTAAATCTGATACAGAATTCCATTCAAATCATACCTAGACTCCAATTAAATACATGGACTTGTACCAAAAAATATCTTCTGCTCTATTTCTTGAGCAGCCACATAACTCTAGATTATATTTTATTTCAATAGTCAATAGCAAATGGTGACACGTTGAATAACAGCATGCAAAATATTTCACTGTAGTCTTTGACAGATGACATTCAAAGGAGTCACGTACTTAAATATTTTCAAAGAATACTAATTAGCTAATATTAGTTTGCTACCCTCCCTCATAACACTTGCAAAAACTGCTTTTAGTATTTTTAAAAAATGAATTGTTAGGGTTGGCCGCATAATCAGCCAGGTGTTTAGACTAGATTTGGCATTTGTATCCACCTATCCAATCCCTCCCATTTTCATGGTTTGTGAAAACAATTAAAAATGCTAATTTTCTATTATAGAAAACAAGTTAGCAAAACAGGGAACAATATTATTATCTGCGAAAGCTGAGGTTACTTTTTATGTATACATAAATTAAGCACGTTTCGATGAACAGCGATGTGCTTTATGGGATCACAGGAAACCTACTGGCTTCAGAACTCTTCCAAATGGGGATGTAAATGCAAGAACTCAGATCCCTCCTGGGGATCTTATCATCACAAGGGTCCCACATCAGCACAATGATGGGGGAAATCCTTTTGCAACAATAGACGTTGCTACATAAGTAGAAATATCATAGGACAGCAGAGAAGCTATCGCTCTCCCACCAGCCTCCTACTATTACCATATTTTGGTGACCTGTTTGCTGGGAAATGCTCATCCAGGTAGAAAGGAGGGCTCAGGTGGGAGATTAGCCTTGAATCCTTGTGCAGCCACAAGAGATCCAGGCAGTGGTGAAATCCAAATTTTTTTACTACCGGTTCTGTGAGTGTGCCTTGGTGGGCGTGGCAGGGGAAGGATACTGCAAAATCCCCATTCCCTCCCAACTCCTGGGGGAAGGATATTGCAAAACCCCATTCCCACCCCACTCTGGGGCCAGCCAGAGGTGGCATTTGCCGGTTCTCCAAACTGCTCAAAATTTCCTCTACCTGCTGGATTTCACCCCTGGATCCAGGACTGACCATCCTCCCCGAAGCTCCATGGAACCTTATCTATCTCTTCCGAAGGGAAGGAAAGTAGTCTGGGAAGATTCCTAGTAGTATAGGCAAATTACAATAAAGCACGTAGCTTGAACTCTACATATGATCTGCATCTGGTTCCTTGAGCCTGACAATGTCTTTGAAGCTCCATGGGACTTTATCTATCTATACCCAGTGGTTCCCAATGTGGGGCCCATGCCCCACAGGGGGCAATTTGGTTTTTAATGGGGGCAATTTGAACCTTGTTTAAACTACGTTAATGGCCTTTTAGGCTTCCTCCACGTGAGTAGAGTTCACTTTTTGATTAAAGTAAGAATTATATGTCGCAGGGGAGGCATCAGGATTTTAGAGATGCTTAGGTGGGACATGACCAAAAAAAAAAAAGGTTGGGAACCACTAGTCTATCCCCAAGGGAAGGAAAGCTGTCTGGGGAAATTTCCTGTAGTATAGGCAAAATACAATAAAGTCGTTTGCTCTAACCCTGCAGATGTGGGTTCGGTTGCTTGAGCCTGACAATATTGGTTTGACTCAGATGCTATACGCAGAGCATACTACCCACCATGGCAAGCACAGAAATGCTGAGCCTGTACTCCTCCTTGTTTATTTCATGGTTTGAGTTGGTTCAGGTGCAAAGATGAAGGCGTATGAACCGAGAGCTAATTCCTGCCTACAAATGAACATTGTTGACTGACACTTTTCTGTGCTTGGCTATTGGCCTAAAAGAAACAAATGCTAATTAACTGGGGGTCCCCAGCTTCCAACTTCATAATTTCCCAACGCCTTAAATAATTTGGAATGATTGGCATGGTTCAAAACAGCCTTACGTAGAATTAGGAGGGGAAGGACTGAGGGGCAGGAGGACTGAAAATCTATCACGCCAAAAGATCCTGAGCTGTAACCAGACTGATAGATGGTGTGTAATGTTAATATTGGACGACAGTTGGCTGCTTATGAAATGTCACATTTGGTGGAGGCCAAAACAATCAAGGGAAGCAATAAATGGGACATGGCATTCAAAATCCAATTTTGAATTTGAAAAACCTTAAAAGTTTATAGCTGCTTGGCAGGAGCAAAAAAATTTTTTTACAAATAAATGGCTCATGAATATTCATTTCAGCTTCAGCTTAGGAGGATATTTACCTTGCAGATCAACAACAACATCTCCACAGAGGTGCAAATGTGGATTAAGACACAGAGCAGGATAATTTTAATCCATGCACCCAACACTTTATAATGTGACAAGGAAGAACTGTGTTGCTTCTGATGAGAAAGTTGTTTTTATTTATTTACAAGAACCCTGAAATCCAATGAACAAAGTGTGAGCCATCAGAAATACTCTTTAAAATTTACAGGGCTTCTCAGCCCAGGAATTGCTTTGACTCCTAAATCCTAAAAGTCTCTCCACTCCTTCTTTTCAACAGTCCTCCAACTCTCTTTTTAACAGCCCAATCTGGGGCACCTTATAGTGCTGTTGTAGCTAAGAAAGCTAGAGCAAGCGATCTTTACCAATCTTCTTCCAAATCATGGGAAGAACCACGTAGGTTCAGAAGAATCTTTTGGCTGATGTGTGACATCACACTTTCAAACTAGGCAAGGCAAGAAATCCTAGGCTTAGAAAACTTGGAACTCCGTCGCCTTCGACAAGACCTAAGCTTAACTCACAGAATCATCTATTGTAATGTCCTTCCTGTCAAAGACTACTTCAGCTTTAATTGCAATAATACAAGACCAACCAATAGATTTAAACTTAACGTCAACCGCTTTAATCTAGACTGCAGAAAATATGACTTCTGTAACAGAATCATCAGTGCTTGGAATACTTTACCTGACTCTGTGGTCTCTTCCCATAACCCTAAAAGCTTTAACCAAAAACTTTCTACTATTGACCTCACCCCATTCCTAAGAGGACCATAAGGGGCGTGCATAAGCGCACAAACGTGCCTACCGTTCCTGTCCTATTGTTTTTCTTTTTCTTCTTCTTATACCTCTTAATATTTACTCATATATATGTTTATATACTATATAATCTTTTTTGTATGATACCTACATATATTGTTGTGACAAAATAAATAAATAAATAAATAAATAAATAAATAAATAAATAAATAAATAAATAAATAAATAAAATTTTAATCCCTTGTGACCACATGGACAGATACCTCCTCTTCATTTTGTTGGACGCAGCACAGAGATACTTTACCATTCCTCCTCCTCCTCCTCCCTCTTCCTTTCCTTCTCCTCTTCCCTGCAAACCCCCCTCTCTTCTAGAATTGATGATGTTTCCTAGTTAGGTAATGAAATGTCTACAAGGAAACCACCAAGCTCAGAGAGCACCCAGGACCCCACCGTCCTCCTCCTCTTATTCTTATTTATTCTGATTCTTATTCTTAAATCCTAACTAAGCCTGATTCTCCATAGCTTCTGAGCCATTTAAGGAAGTGTGGCCCACTGAGACTCTGACTCTCAAGTTCTGAGCAAATCAAGAAATTATTTGATTTGCTCAGAATTTATACTCTATACAAGTTTGATAACTTTATTATTTGTGCAACAACATAAAATCGCAGTTGCCTGTTCTTTCGCTGGTGTTGGCCTTCCAAGGCATTTTGTTCTTCCCAAGAACATAGGATGTTGTAATGTATCAGCGCCTTAAATGTGCGAATCCAAGCAAGGTGGCCTTTTCAACGGGCAAATGGAAATTTTGTCAGTTTGCAGATTTTCTAACTGAAGTCCAATATTTTTTGGTATGGCACCCGGTGTGCTGATAACTACTGGGATCATCACAAAGTTGGCTTCTGTCGTAATCTTTTAACTCTGATTTTCGGATGTGGATAATTTATGGGCTTCTCCAGTTCTTTGTCTTCTATTCTGCTGTCTCCTGGAGTTGCCATCTCAGTTATGCCCAATTTCAATTCATTTACCTCCTTACAGACTCCTTTTCAGGACTCAGCAACATTCCAACACGCCCAACAATACAAAATCAGCCATAAAATCCACACCCTAACCTTCCTTTCCATGAAAAGCAAGGATTCGGAAGAAGCTGTGATTTATTTGAGAGCCACTTGGAGAAAATGAATCTGCAGATAAGTCAGTTGTTTACCCAGTAAACAAAAATGTTCTGCATTGGCCAACACCTTTGTAGCGGACACATCAGACGGGCACAGACAAGGATGAAAAAGAAATAACCCTACATGCCCTATTCAGAACTGAAGTTAAGGGAAACTGTAAAGCAAAATAATAAATTTGATTGTCTCCAGCATATACTGTACTTACAGAAATTGAAGTAACTGTGGTGGAAATACGTATTCATTCCAGGAAAACTGTGGAGAAATATGTTTCATGTCTGAGTTTTATACCAACATCTATCAAACATGTCAACGCACTAAGAACAGATTTGACCTTTTCCTCTACCCCAACCTCAGGAACTTCTGCTCTTTTGTTTTCTTGTCAATATTTCCCGCTTTATATTTTTGCCTGTCTTCCTAGCTCTGGCCACTAAAGTCATAATACATTTTAAGGTTAAGATTCAGCCATAGCATAACTGATAACCCTTTGAATTGCTGAAAGATGCCAGTGAAAAGTGGCCAACATATTTTCAAGAGCATGGGTTATGAGAAATCTCTAGCGCATTTGGGGGCATAGGTTGGGTTTTGATAACAAGACTCCTGAATATTTAACTCTTTGGGGAAATTCTACTTTAAAAAAAATAGGTGGCAAGATGTTTCTTGGAAAGTATAGCAGAAGCTGGAATAGCAACTTTAAACCAGTGTAGGTGAAGATGAATTGGTTATTTTAAGATTTGTTTTCCAACCTTTAAATAGACTTTGGTCTTCCTAGTTCACAATGTTCACCGTGGACTGCCAGAGCAACCAACAGAGGGATGTCGAATTGTATAAAACCAGAAACATCACTAGAAGCCAAAGACTACATCGGATTTTCTTTGGCCATGTCATGCATGAAAACTCACTGGAGAAGTCAATGATGCTAGGAATGTCTGTAGAGATTCTCAGTCATCCAGGTCATGGTTGTCCCAAAGGTGCTTTTTCAAGACCCTCTACAAGGATGCATATGACCAGCTCTCTGCAAGGAATATAAATCCTTCCATCCCCCACTATCCTGTCAGAGCTGAAGAAGCTTTTTGGATGAGAAGCGAAATGTCTTCAAAACAAAAACCAAGGAAGTCCAGTTGCCTCCTGAAAAAGCACCTTTGGGACGATGCTAGGAATGATTAGTGGAACAGGAAGAAGGGGCAAGCAAAGAACAAGCAGTCTTGATAACATAAAAACTGATCCAAAGTTGAACATCCATCAATTGAAAGAAGCTCTGATTGACGGGGTTGCATGGACAGCACTTGCCTAGTCACCAACAGTTGAACATGACTGAACGGTTAAAACTAACTGGTCACAACAGTTGAGATATTTCCAACTTAAGCATTGAAGCATTAATCAACATAAGTGTCAAGGCCCAGATGCTTTGGCTACTTCAAAGGCACTTGAGGAAACCCACAGCAAAAATATGTTGTGGGGTTTAACTTCTATAATGGCTTCCATCAAAGAAAAAGGGAGATGCTCTTTGATTTGATGAAATACGTAACAGAAATTAAACCTACAACACAACTTTACTGAAAGCTTAAGAACATTTTTGAAGTCAGTACCACAGGGATATATATATATATATCAGAAATCCAGCAGGTTCTGGAGAACCGGTAGCAGAAATTTTGAGTAGTTCGGAGAACTGGCAAATGCCATCTCTGGCTGGCTCCAGAGTGGGGAGGGAATGGGGATTTTGCAATATCCTTCCCCTGCCAAGCCCACCAAGCTACACCCACAGAATATATGATATCATACATGAAGCAAACATTTTCAATAATGCCCCATCCATGACTGTATGTTCTTTAAAACATTAAATTTGGGTTGATAACTTTGAAGTTGATTGATCAAAATGATTGCATTTGAAAGGCAGCTGAAAGGGCAGGCAACAGATTTCCTCTGCTAGAGATATAAAAACACTGAGGATGTCTTGGCCTATTTGATATGGTCTTGTGAATTCTTGAAACTTCTCTGGAGTAATCTTCCAGGGGATATCTGTGGATTTACGTATGTATATTTATATGTTCAAGACGTTAACATGATGTTGTTATGGATGTAATCGGGGCTGTTGTTTATCCTTGGATGCCCAGAATTATTTATTGCCATTTTTTCTGTATTTTAATACTTGTAAGCTGCCAAAAGTCTCTTGTATGAGATGAGCAGCTATATAAATCAAATAAATGAGTAAATGCTGAATTATATAACTAAGTTCTTCAATCTGCAAAGAATTATGGTGGTCCTGTCCTTCCAGGTGGCAAATATATTTGAGAAATTAGAAAAATGGCATTATGCCAGAATTTAGAGAGCAGTTTTTGAAAATGTGTATTTTTAATCTGTCCTTAAAAAGGCAATATTTTCTACTAATCAAAGAATGAACCAATATGCTTTTCTTTGGCATGGCTTTATCACATTTTGCACCTGATTTAATATGGTATTGTACGGTACATTTTTGTAAACCAGTGATTATCTATAAATTTAATGCAAAAAGTAAAGCTTTTCTATTTCTTTTACTATCGCTTTTAATTTTGGGAGTATTAGTGTTATTTTGTTCTTGTTGCATTTTTTGTTTATGTTTGCAATCTTTTAAAAATAACGTTGAAAAAATGATCCACGAAGATTCTAAGACAATGGTGTCAAATTCGATTTCATTGAGAGTTGAATTTGACCTTGGAGGGCCAAGGTGGACATGGCCAGCTCAACCTCGTTCAAGTTGGGGGCACCGGTGGTGGCCAAGTGCTAAGGCAGGACTTTCCTGAGACACTCCCTCGCTCTCATTATAATCCCCTTCCTTCCTTCCTTCTTTCCTTCCCTATTTCTCTCTCTCTTTCTTTCTCTTTTCCTTCCTTCCTTCCTTCCTTCTTTTTTCTTCTTTTTCCTTCCCTCTTCATTCTCCTTTCTTCTTCCTTCCCCTCTTTCCTTGTTTTTCCTTCCTTGCTGCCTTCCCATCTTCCCTTCTTTTTCTTTGTCTTTCCTCTTTCCCTTCCTCCTTTCCTGTCCCTTCTTCGATGCCCAGATGTGAGAGGGGAAGCATCTGTTTTCACTGCCAGAGGGCTGCAGGAGGCCATCGGGGCCAAAACCGGGGTCCTCTCCATTTTCACTGGCAGAGGCACTGTAGGCCGGTCCTTTGCTCTTCCCAGGCTAGCCCCGTGGGCCGGATCTAAGCATCCCGCAAGCCAGATCTGGCCCGCAGGCCTTGAGTTCGACACCTCTGTCTTAAGATCTCAACCATCAGGTAGGATGGGAAGGACGTGGACTCTTCTGTCTTCATAGGTTCTTCAGAAGAACGTTGCCACTGGGAGAAAACCATCTTCTGTGGCTGAGCATAGTTAGACACCAGATCATCCCTGATTTACAGAAATACACCATACAGCAGTCCCCCCATACAGCAACTGCTCGGAGGCCAGTGAGGTTGCCCGTGAAGAAAATGGCGGCTGCTTTGAGATCCGCCAGTCATCGGTGCCTCTTTCTCTTGGAAAGCCAATTGGGGAGGCTGGCTATGCTGCTCCTCAAGACTTGTTTCTCCAGCCCTGAGGTGTAAATATATTTTTTTTAAATTACTGCATCTGAATAAAAAGAAAGAGCTGACGGGGCAGGAAGAAACAAAAGGAAAGACAGGTTGCTCTGCAGTTCCGTCCTTGACACAAACCGTGACTGATAGCTTCATTTTTCTTCAATGTACCAGATCGGCATAAGGAGCCGTAGATAGTGTTGGCTATTGCCACGTGTGATGTCGGAGGTCCTGAAGAGATGGCATGATGGATGAACGATGCTGCATGGCAGGGGTGCCGGAACGATTGGCCTTGTTTTTAATGATCTGTGAACTTCAACTCCCAGAATTCCTGAGCCAGCATGGCTCAGAGTCAGCACGGCTGGCTCAGGAATTCTGGGAGTTGAAGTACACAGAACGTAAAAGGACTATAGCTCCACAGCCCTGCTACACAGGAATAGAGTAGAATAGAATAGAATAGAATAGAATAGAATAGAATAGAATAGAATAGAATAGAGCTGGAAGGGACCTTGGAGGTCATCTAGTCCAACCCCCTGCTCACGCAGGAGACCTATACTAGGGATTCGAACCTCCGAACTGCCAACCTTTCTGACTGACAAGCTCAGTGTCTTAGCCACTGAGCCACCTAGCCAGGCCAAGGTGTTCTAATCCAGCCCCCTGCTCAAGCAAGAGAACCTATATCCTTTCAGGCAAGTGACTGTTTGGTCCCTTCTTGAAAACCTCCAGTGATGGAGCGTCCACGATTTCTGGTGGCAAGCTGTTCCACTGGTGAATTGTCCTCCCTGTTAGGAAGTTTCTCCTTCATTCCAGGTTGCTTCTCTCCTTGATGAGTTTCCATCTGTAGTTGGAAGCCCATCCACAATTTCCTTCTCCAATTTACCCCATGGGGATTCCTGTCCTAGATAAACAAATAAATAAAATAATCCAAAACCACTTGTAAAAACTAAATCAAAAGTTCCTGATACTGACATGAGTTTCTCTCAAATGATATTACCAGTAGTAGACAACTGGGTTTTTTTTCCCCCTCCTTGAAAGTGGGTTGCTCATAATTCTCACACTGATTTTAGAGTGGAACTAATTTGATAATCCTGGATGAAACCTACTTTCTACTCACTTCACGTGTTATAAAGCATTAAGCTTTTAAAGAACTGGATCCTATTTTCCTCCTCCAAGTCCATCAATATGTGATGGAAAGTTTGCAAGCATCTTTTCCTTTTGAACAGGCTGTACAGAACAACCAACAAGCCTCATGATGCGAAATCCGAGCCTTTTTTTCCCCCTTTCTGTAAATTTTCTCTGCCTATTGTTGTTTATTCACAGCGCACATTTTAATTGCAAATGCCCCACTGTTATTAAGATGGCCATTATGAAAAACACACACTTTTAACTTCAAATGTCCATGAATTATTAAGACCAGGGTTACCAGCCGAAATATGTCATTGCATATAAAATCCTGGCGGTTTGATTGCATCTTAAAATAGAAACAGAAAAAGCATCTAAATATTATTATTATTGTTGTTGTTGTTGTTGTTGTTATTGTTGTTGTTATTATTATTATTTCTCCTCCTGGGATAGAAGGAGAAAGTGGGCACTTATTTATTATTATTATTTTAAACAAGTGGCACGGGATGAGTTTTCTGCCTTTAATATCTCATGTCTGACCCACCGCTCCGATTTTTCTCTCCCTCTACCTCCGGAGGATGCCAAGCGCGGGCAGCCTTCATTGGGAAAAACGGGCGTGGCTCCCCCCTCCGCCCGGGCCAATCAGGCGGCATCCCAAGAAGATTGATGAGGGGTTGCTAGGAGACAGCATCCTCTCCCTTTCCGAGGGACCAGAGCCAGGATTTGCTCTCGCCGGACAGCAAGTTCAACAGCTGGAGCGCCAGCTCGCCAGTGGCTGCAGGCAGCGCGTGCGGGCTGGGGGGTGTGGACGCCTGGGTGTGCAAGGCACGCGTGGGGGTCCGCCTCCCCCCCCTCCCCGCCAAGTCCTCGGGGGCTTCCGAGTCCGCCCTCCGAGAGCGAGCCCTCCCCCTGCTTCCCTTTCCCCTTCCCCAAATGGCCCCGGAGACCGGGAGGAGGCGGAGGAGGCGGAGGAGAGCCCTGGGCGCAAAGGCGCTGCAGCAGAGCGCATCCCGGGAGAGAAGCTGAACTTCTCCCGCCGAGCGAGCCGGGACGGAGGGCGAGAGCTGTTTGCTCCGCCGCCACTCTTGCCTGCCTGGCAGCCTGGCCCCACCGCTCCGGGGCCCTGGATGAGCTGAGCCCCGGAGCCCGGCCAGGAGGAGGCGAAGAAGGAGAGGCCGAGAAGGAGAGGCTGTCCGGGTGGAGCGAGAGGGGGACCCTCCCCGGCGACCCCTCCCCGCCGCCTGCCTGCCTGCCTGGGCGTCCGAGGAGAGGAGGCAGCGAGAGGCGGACGGGAGGATGACGGGGGTGGGGACACCCGCCGGGAGCCCAGCAGCGGCGGCGGCGGCAGCAGCAGCTCCGGCCAGGCACGGTAAGCAGAGCCCCCTCCCCTCCCCTTCTCCCCTCCTCCGCCCAGCCTGCTGCCTCCCAGGCGGCCGGGGAGGCTTTGGAGCGGCTCCATCTGACCCGGGTTAGGCGCGGGCTGAGCAGCGGCCACCTGTCTCCCGGCTGGGCGAGACAGGCGCTGCGGCGGCGGCTTTGGGATGGGAGCCCTGGCTGGGCTGCTGCAGAAGCCTTGAGCCCCTTGAACTGTTTCCTCCCCTCCTGGGGGCTTTTTCTTCGCCTTCCTGCATTCCGCGCCGTCTCCTACTTTGGGGAGAGAAAGCCCACCAAAGAACTATTCTTACGTAATAAGCGGTTTTTTTTTTTCTTGGCCCCAGGTTTACTAGCGGAGTTCAGTAGCGGCGGTGTTATTTTGGCCGAGATCCCGTGCAGGTTGTTATTAAACACTTGCCTTCTGGAGGAATTATTCTTCATCTCTCAGTCCTGTTTTCACAGGCTTCCTCGGTATAAGTTATTTTCATTTGGTCCTGGATCAAAGACATGTTTTTATTTTAAGGCGAGATCCTTTCAAGTAGGATCGATTGTATTGTTTTGGTAAGCTCCTATCATGCGAGGACTTTATTCGTGCTTATTACTCTCCTGTAATGAATCCTCTTGATTTTCTTGAGAACTATCTTGTAGACTGTTGGGAAGAAAGAGATGGCGAGTCGAGTCAGTGTGAAATAATATTTCAGGTCTTAGTGGGGATCAAGGAACTGGGTCTCCTTTTGGCTAAACTCAGGTATGAATCAAGTCCATTTTGGGGGTTATTGGACAGGTTCTCTCTGCTAGGAAGTGTCCAAAGTTTTTGGGTGGCAGTTGGTAAGTGCAGTAGATTTAGCACAGAGCATCTCTAGAAAACAGGTATTCTGCAGTGGAGGTGAGGAGAGGAACAAGAGGGAAGAGAGAGAGGAGCAGGGGCTGGAAAATTGCATGTATATAAACAGTGTTTTGGGAGAAAATACATGCCAAGAATGGTGGAAATAATGGGAGAGTTGAATATCAGAATGATTTGGCTTTTTCAGGGAAAGGGGGAGAAGGAGAAGGCGGGCAGGAGGGAGGGAGGGAGGGAGAGAGATGCTAGAAGATGCTAGTAGTGTAGAGTTGGTCTTTGTGCATGAAAAACGTACAGCCTCATGGTTTGGGTAGAGTAACATGACAGCATAATATCAAACCCTGATATTGTGGTTAAATAGAGACTTTCAGCCTGATTCTTTCTTGAAGCTTCCTGTATTACATGATAGAGGTGCTTCTTCCAAATCAAGCTGATACGTGAAGAAGCATTTCCTTTGGGAAGGTCCTTGGTTGTAGACGGCCCTTGGGGCTCTCTTCCAGTCAGGAGTTCACATATGGGAGAACATCCTGATGGATCTCACCATCCACTAGACCTCATAGCTTCTGTCCTTCAACAGCGGTCTAAACTGGAGAGACCCATTGGATCTCTGCTTCCCGTGAGGATTTCAGAGCAACAGATATCCTGGTACAGCCCACACAACGTGTTCTGCTCCCCATGGGTTTCGAATTATGTACGTACTATCTGGTGTCCACGAAGCCGTGAGCCTTTGAACCTGACTTCCTCTGTTTTTATCCTACAACAGCTTGTATTACCATTGAGTGTGCATCCCCGTTCTGTTTGATGTTCATGACTGGGTAGAAAAGGATCACTTGCCTTGAAGGGCAAAAAATGCCACCGCCTGTATGCTGACTTAGGATTTTGAGAATAGGGCATTGTGTGGGATTTTTTTTTCCCTCTAGAAGGTGACATGCATTAGGGTGATTTGATTTGATTTTTCTTTCTTTACAAAATCATCTCAAATGGAGATCGATAGTGTTGCTTGCAAAAGGAGCTCTTAGCTTCATAATGTATCTCAGGAAAGCAGGTGTACGTTTTGGTATCTTCCTTCCCAGCAGGTGTGATTCGGGTGGGCGTGGGTGCACAAGCTTCATTTCTTTAAGGCTCTTCCTTCTCCGAAAGGAAATTCAACTAGCCTGAATGGGACAGCAGCACCGTAGCATGAATTTACACACCTATAAATATTTTTTTCCCTCCTGGTCCTATGTCCCTGCTAGCTCTTTCCCCGAATGTAGGAGTCGCCTGATCAAATATCTTGCCACAGAACAATGGCAAAACACTCTGAGCCCCATCCTCTCCCTTACAAATGATGGAAGGTGCTACCTGCAGGTTTCAGTCTAAGCAGTCAAAATAAAATAATGATGTTTTAGGAAAACCAGGAGGTTTAAAACAGTCCCTGCCGTGTGTGTGTGTGTAAAAAAGCATTTCCAATAGTAAAACCATTTTTCACTTTCACAGAAGATCAGAAAATAAGCATTTTAAACATTTTTGTTTCACTGATTGGTGAACAGAACCATGAAACTGCTAATGCATATAATGGGATACTTCAACTGTTTATAGTCCTTTATTAAAATACCTTCTAGCATCCAGGAATTATCCATGGCTGTAAGGTCAACTGTAGTAGAGAAAGGCAAGATTTTGTTCCCTTCAAATCCGATTAAATGGAGACCGATATAAATAGAAATAAGTATGACCAAAAAATTCTAAAGTTATAGCATGATGCAGTATGTATGGCCTGGGCTAATCTATAAAATCTTCTTGGTTCTTGAGTGGATACTTCAGGCTAAGTTGGGAGATAATAACAGAATCACAGACTTGGAAGGGACCTTGGAGGTCTTCTAGTCCAACCCCCTGCTTAGGCAGCAATCCCTGTATACCATTTCAGACAAACGGTGGTCCAATCTCTTCTTAAAAACCTCCTGTGATGGAACACTCAGCAGGGAGGATGGAATGTTTTTTTAGCAAAATAACAAGGAAGAAACCTTGGAGGTCTTCCAGTCCAACCCCTGTTCTGGGTGGAGATTCTGTCATTCTAGACAAAGGGCTGTCTAGTCTCTTCTTGAAAACCTTGAGTAATGGGAGCACCCACCACTTCTGGAGGCAAGTCGTTCCACTGGTTAACTGTTAATTTTCTCACTGTCAGGAAATTTCTCCTTAGTTCTAAGTTGCTTCTCTCCTTGATTAGTTTCCACCCATTGCTTTTTATTCTACCCTCAGGTGCTTTGGAGGATAGTTTGACTCCCTCTTCTTTGGGGCAGCCCCTGAGATATTGGAAGACTGCTATCATGTCTCCCCTAGTCCTTCTTTTGAATAAACTTACCGATTTCAACAGCTGTCCAGTCCCCTAAGATATTGTTGCTCTTCTTTGCACTCTATCCAGAGTCTCATCATCTAAGAAGAAAGCAAAGGCAGGCTTCTTCTTCTAAGAAGATTAGATGCATACATAGTTTGAAGTTTGCTTTCTAAAATCCTTTAGAACGTTTTGTTACCTTAGTAGAAGTCATGCGTAGAAGTGCATTTGAAGTGTAGGGGAGGAGCAGATACTTTAAGTGCGGTGCCTCTTGGCAAGCAGATGCCGAAAGCTGGCACTTGAAATGAAGTGAATGCTCTCCCTGGAGGGTGTTAAACCTGGCACATTCGCAGACTAAATGCTATAGTCAACGCTAAGCGACCGTGTGAATTAGCCTTCACCCAAAAGTTTGGATGGATCTCATTTCTGGGTGACTTTTAATAGATCTTGTCCACTTTTAAGTATAAGCAGGTAAACTGGGAAGTATATCAGTTTACTGTTTTTCTTGTAGCCACAGCAACAAAGAGTTAAGTCTAAAAACTCAAAGAAGTAGTCAATTCACAAGTTAATTAATTGCACCATAAGCTTCCCCCCCTCCCATCTTCCATAAAGTAAAGCTTTGCTCATCAACCTATCAGTGTTTGAAGGCAAAGCTCTTTAGCAAGCATGCATAAGGCCGACAGGTATCTCTTCTTATATCTGTCAATCCCAAACCTCAGATCCTAAGGCAGCATTTCTCAATGGACTTCAACTCCCAGAATCCCCCAGAATCTTCCATCAATCTATCTATCTATCCCCCTCCTCTCTCTCTCCACCCTCCCTCCCTCCCCCCCTCTTTTCCTCTCCCTCCTTCCCTCCCTCCCTCCCTCTCTCTCTCTCCCTCTCTCTCTCAAGCAAAAAGGAGATAGATGCTTTTGGCATGGGAGATTTTAATTCATTTGTTTTTAAACCCCATGGCTCCTTTCCCCCTCTAAAGAACTGCCCCACTAGGAGGGTGGGGCTCCTTTCAGCCAAAGAAAATTTTAGGCATTTCCTGATCTTATTGTTCAGTGACGGTCATCCTTGGCAAATAAAGGCAGGGATGGTCAGGACTGATAGAAGCAATTGTGCATCACCAATTGACTTCCAACCTGGGTGACCATGGCTGCTAAGGTGGAGGAAGTGGGATAAGTTCATTAGAGGTAAGATAAATTGATAAGATGAGATAATAAGTGGAGAGGGGAGGGGAGGGGAGGGAGGAGGAGAGGAGAGGGGGAAGGGAAGGGAAGGGAAGGGAAGGGGGAGAAGAGGGGGGAGGGGGATGAAAGAAGCGGAGACAGGGGAGGGGAAGGGAAGGGAGAGAAGAGGGGAGGGGAGAGGGAGTGGGAGGAGTGGAGACGAGAGGAGAGGAGAGGATAAACTCTTCCTGTATAAACACATCCCTAGTCCTCATGGCACACCCTTTCTCAGCTTGTGTAAATTGTTTCTCTGGAGCCATGCAGTGAGTGGTTCCTAAACCAGGAGATCTTTATTGTGTCTGTATTTTACACCTTCCATTTTCCCTCTTCCCATAAATAATGCAGTTTCTTTTTTGCACCAGTCTTCATTTTCCAGTCAGTGACAAAATTATGGCAGGCTCATCTTTAGTTCTACCAAGAGGACCCTGAGATAGTGTAAATAGTTCTCCACCTGAAGTATTTTGCTAGCTTAAAGCATCTGTCAGTCAAATCTTTATTAGGGTCACAGACTTCTCTGTCTTTTGGCTAAGATCAAGTGTAGTAAAGCATCCATCGCAGCCCTGACATTTATCATCTCAATCAGAATTAGATGTAATGAAAGCAAAATCCATATTAAGATCAAATCTTTATTAAAGCCCTTTAAGATTTCACAATGATGTGCAGGATTTCAAGTTGCCCAGAAATTCTCCATTGAGCAAATCATAAAACTGAAATGAAGGTTAGAGAAAGGAAAGGAAAGGAAAGGAAAGGAAAGGAAAGGAAAGGAAAGGAAAGGAAAGGAAGGAAGGAAGGAAGGAAGGAGGGAGGGAGGGAGGGAGGGAGGGAAGGAAGGAAGGAAGGAAGGAAGGAAGGAAGGAAGGAAGGAAGGAAAAGAAAGAAAGAAAGAAAGAAAGAAAGAAAGAAAGAAAGAAAGAAAGAAAGAAAGAAAGAAAAGTGGGTTTCTTCTCCACTTAGTTGCAACCTTGGGCGGCACCCAACGCACATGTCAACTGGGCCTTTCAGTTGAATTTAAATTTGCTTCGCTCAGATCAAAACACAACGTGAATCCCCATTTGGGGGAATAAGCAGCTGACAATATCTAATAAGTGGCTTAGCTGGAGATTATTCACACATTCCATTAAGATTGTAACTGAGATTAAACATGTCTTGAATAACATCCACCTTCCCCCTCTTCTATCACACTCATCTTGTGCCTTCGTGTGTGTGTATGTGTGTGTGTGTGTGTGTGTGTGTGTGTCTTGTGTGTTTTAGCTATCTTTGCTGACGAAAACATTTGGAAAACTAGCCTATTGTTTTGTGACTGAGTTGTCCTCCTGCACATGTTGATCTGAGAAGAGGTTTTGGACCGAGGCTTTGTCGCAGAGACATAAGAGAGCTGTCTTTGTTTCGCCTCTCAGAGGGGAAGGTTTGTGAAATAGATCTGGATACAATGTGGAGAATTTCTCTGGAAGGCTTCAATTTTTGGGGTGTAGGTTAGAGTTTGGGCGCACCTCAAGTTGGTCAAGGAGCTCTAACCCTCTTTTTTATGACTGACATGGAGAGAATATTAGTATAGTCCAAGTCTGCTTATCTGCTTCATGTCACATTCAGATCCTTGCTCTTTTCTCACCAGGATGGATCAATGTTACTTGTTTGACTTGGGATCAATATTCATTTATTTATTTGTTAAATTTATTTGCTCCTAGCCATGGGGATTCCCAAGGCGGGATCAATATTGCAGGATCCAATCTGAGTCGGTCACCAGGGCCAGAGTTTTAGTCTTCCAAGATTTTGGACTCGTGCTGGAACGTCCCTCTCCCTCCCCCCCTCTCTCTCCCTCTCCCTCTCCCTCTCCCCCCCTCCCTCCCCCCCCTCTCTCTCTCTCGTGTGTCACATAATCTGGTCACATATTCTGAGGATGGGCTCCAGCATAAGTCTGAAATCTGAGGATTAAACCTCTGGTCCCTGTGACCAACCCAGATTGAATCCTGTAACATTATCCGGGGACACATCGATTTGCCTTCATTCCTTAGGATCAATATTGCACATATACAATTTTATTAATGTGTGTAGTAGCTGCATGGGGCATCTTATTTGCACACTCCTAAAACACGTGGCAGGAAATAGAGTAGACCGCCCACAAAAAATACAAGTCAAGAAATATGCTAATTACAAATGCTATGCAGGTTCAGACCTCTGCAATTGTTGGATGGGAGACCACTAGGAAACCTTCAGGCTGTAGGCTAGATTAGAAAGTTTAGGAAAGAAAAATCCAGCAGGAGGAAGAGGGAAATGACTTCCAGGTGGTTGCCAAGAAGAAGAAGAAATGACATGGCTGGATTTGTGAAATCACTGTGAGTTCAAGTCCACTTGAAAGAGACCGGATCTCAGGCAGAACCACATGGCAGTGGGTCATCTGGAAGCTTCCCTTGGATGGAGCTGCTTTCTTTTGGCCTTTGGGATCCACTAGGCAGCAGATCAGGATTTCTCACCTTCAGCTCACTGCCTAGTATTCCTCAGCTTTAACCAATAGAATAGAATAGAATAGAATAGAATAGAATAGAATAGAATAGAATAGAATAGAATAGAATAGAATAGAATAGAATAGAATAGAATAATAGTTTGAATGTATAGAATAGTTGGAAGGGATCTTGGGGGTCTTCTAGTCCAACCCCCTGCTTCGGCAGGAAACTCTACACCACTTCTGACAAATGGTTATCCAAAATATTCTTAAAAACTTCTAGTGTTGGAGCATTCACAACTTTTGAAGGCAAGACATTCCTTCTAATGTCTCCTTAATTCTAGGTGGCTTCTCTCCTTGATCAGTTTCCACCCATTGCTTCTTTTCCTGCCCTCAGGTGCTTTGGAGAATAAGTTGACCCCCTCTTCTTTGTGACAGCCCCTGAAATATTGGGACACTGCTATCATGTCATCCCTGGTCCTTGTTTTCATCAAACTTTAGATATATGAACTTCAACTCCCAGAATTCTGGTTGGGGAATTTTGGGAGTTGAAGTCCACACATGTTCAAGTTGCCAAATTTGCGAAACACTGGGTGAGATGGCTACAAAAAGGTGTTTCCTAAATAAGTATATAAATAACCCAGCACAGTGAAATCTGGAAGCCAAGCATGAATAGAGAAAGAAAGAAAGAAAGAAAGAAAGAAAGAAAGAAAGAAAGAAAGAAAGAAAGAAAGAAAGAAAGAAAGAAAGAAAGAATCATGCCAATAATTTAAACCCTCAATTTAAATTATTGTTTTTAAATTATTTTTATTTTATTTATTGTTTATATTTATATTTATTGTTTATATTTATATACCGCCCTATCTCCCAAAGGACTCAGGGCGGTTTTGCCCAAATACCAATGCTCACCTTTTTTGCTTAAAACACAAAGGAAATGGCTTCCCCAAATGTTGGTGGGTGCTTTCCATAGGACCTTTAGGAGCCTCTGCACAGAATGCAGGTCCCCCCAAGCTCCCCCTTTGGCCACCCTTGCTTTTAAGGGGGGGGGGGTCAGGGGACATGGGAATAGCAGCTTCCCCGGACTCCGAAGTACCGAAGGGCCCAGAGAAAGGCTGGACGTGAGATGACTGATGAATGGACTCCCTCTTTCGAATCATTGTTCTTCTGCTGGATTCACAAATTGGAGGGACATACGCACCATCCCGGAGCCTGCCAGTCTTAGCTTCACAAAGCTTATTCTTCAGCCTTCCCAGCAGCAAAACAAGGATGGGAATCGTAAAGCCCTTGAACAGTTGTTCAGCAGCCGTTGCCAGAGACACACACACACCCTTCCAAGCTCTACCCCTCGGCAGGCAAGGAAGATCTCCAATTAAGAACTAAATCCACCTTGCCAATTGATTTATTTAGATCTGGTTTTGAAGGAAGCATTCTCCGATTGGCCGTGTGCTTCCAGAATACCAATCAGGAGAGCTACCTTTGATGGAATAAGACATTAAGTAACCCCTGATGACTTAAAATCCTCATGAAGAGGATGGCACGGCTTTGTCTAACCTTTCCATAAGCCCCTCTCCTTCTGAAAGGATCTCGAATTAATCGCACCATTTAACTCAACTCTGCACTCCCTGAGAGTCGAGGGGGAGGAAGATTGTTTTTACAACCCAAGAGGAAGAGGTTACAAGGGTGGGGCGGGGCGGGGTGGGATGGGATGGGACAGCATGGCATGGCATAGCATGGCACAGAAACTATGGAATGTAGTAAAATGGAATTCTTTATTGGCCAAGTGTGATTGGACACACAAGGAATTTGTCCTGGTGCATACGCTCTCAGTGTACATAAAAGAAAAGATCATCAAGAATTCCAAGGTACAGCACTTAATGATAGTCATAGGGAATAAATAAGCAATCAGGAACCAATCAATATCAATATAAATCGTAAGGATACAAGCAACAAAGTTACAGTCATACAGACATAAGTAGAAGGAGTCATAAGTGGATGGGAACGATGAGAAGATTAATAGTAGTGCAGATTTAATAAATAGTTTGACAGTGTTGAGGGAATTATTTGTTTAGCAGAGTGAGTAGTAGAAGGTAGTAGGAACAATGAGAAGTTGAGAAGGATAAGAGGAACACAGATGCACTGTCTTCTGCAACATGTGGGAAAAGAGAAACTTTAACCTACAATAGCAACAAGTCAGAAAGAAGTAGTAGCATCTTTTTGACTCATGACCGTTATTCAGAGGAGAAGCTGCAGCTCCCTTCAATAGATTCACAGAGCAGCTTAACTGGTGGAGGATTAAAATTAAGAGGGAAAGGCAAATGAGATCAAGAAAAACTTCACAAAATGTACCAAGAATCTGACACAGATATAAACAAATCCTCACTCCACATTATTTGTCATCATCTAAACCAGTTACTTTTCATTCAAATCCCTCCTCTGTCCCATCGTTCTCCATAAACCCTCTCTATCTACAGTCAGCAACTATTGTGATTCACGACCAGTATAACCATAGTCTTCAGCATGGATGGCTGGGGAATTCTAGGAGTTGAAGTCCACAAGTTCTAAAGTTGCCAAGTTTTAAAGTTGCCAAGCTTGCAGAGCCACGCTTTAGATTTGGACTCCAAAGAGTAAGTGTGGAAGCAGCTACACGACACTCCTCTCTCTTCCTTCCTTGGGGACTGGTCAACCCTCCCATCTGCAGTGCACATCATCGCTGCCTTTGAATTTTTTCTCTTTTTAAGCGAAATAGCTTCAGGGCACTTGAAAATTAACAACCCACTAGAATCCGCCCGGTTATTCTCCTGAGAATCAGCCCTGGGAAGAAACATGGATACAGGAAGATTACACAGCATGCTAATAACTTACTAGGCCAACCTAAGTCAGCTCAATGTGCTAATAATCACCGGCTCTCATCACAGCCACCTCTGGCCTTTCCTATCCCGTAGAATTACCTGAAGAAACAAAATAGGGAAAGCAAGCAATTCTCCAATTCCTAAAAAGCCTTCCATCTGATGGGACCAAAATGGGACCAAGGAGAAAAGTCTTGGTGTAGTTATTTACGCAACGATATCCATGGCATCACATGATCCTTGCGGTGTCTGGGGGGGTGATGAAGTTCTCGCAGAGATTTCTTCTTCTCGGTTCTAGGTCCTGCATGGATGTCAAGAAAGGACAAAGTGATCGGTGACGAACTTTCAAGACATTTTCAGGAGCTCCACTTTGGAGCAAGGAATTCCTGTGTATTAGTTTGGGCTTCAGACCAAGATGGAAGTCCATTCGTGAACCCTCCACCATGTTGCCTTGTAGAATCCTTTTCTGACCTCTTGGGCTAGATTGGCATTGGAGTTTCCCAATTATTAGTGCTTCAGCTTCCATGTCTGGGGGATAAAATCTGACATTTTCAGATTGACGTGGCTTCCATGTTCATCCAGGACCTGTGCCAGGTGTTCTCCAATGACTCAGGTTGCAGGTCACAGATTGGGCTTCTTTATATTGAGCCCTCGTGGCACAGTGGTTGGACAGCATTGCAGGTTGACTCTGCTTGCTGCTAGGAGTTCGATCCTAACCAGCTCAAGGCTGACTCAGCCTTCCATCCTTTCCATCCTTTGGTAAAATGAGGAACCAGATTGTTGAAGGCAATTACGCTGACTCTGTAAACCGCTTAGAGGGGGCTGTAAAGCAGTTGTATGAAGTATGTTGTATGAAGTATGTTGTACGAAGTATGTTGCATGTAGTTGTATGAAGTATGAAGTGGAACATAAGTCTAAGTGCTATTGATAATGCGATTACATCACAGAATATGTTGGTGGTTTGAGCTCCAAGCTTGGTGATTTGGTTGCAAACATTTTGCCCCCATTCAAAGAGACATCTTCAGTGTACTTTGGATGGAAGCAAGACGCTGAAGATGTCTCCTCGAATGGGGACGAAACGCTTGCAACCAAATTGCCAAGCTCGGAGCTCAAACCAACAATGTAGCTACCAACCCAAGCTACTAATATTCAAAGGCATTTCAAGATCGCAGAATGCTTGATGAATGGTCTGCAGATGTAAAATACAATAGTGGGTTTGTTCTTTGATCGGATCACTTCCTGGTCCAAATTAGACAAGGATGGTCATGGGCTAGGTAGGAGGACCAATTAGTAGATGTCCGGGGTGGTTTTTGAGGCCATGAGGATTCCAGCAGAAGCTTGGAGATTTACCCAATACTCTGATGGGCAATTTTGTAGACAAGAGGCAACCAAAGTTCATAAGACATTTTCCCAAGTGGACATTTTCTATCAGAGAACCATGACCTGGATGACTGAGAATCTCCATAGACATTCAGCAGCCTGGTTTAAGATTAGTCATTCCCTGTAAGGGAGGGATAGACACAGAGTATTTATGATGCCTTTATTGTCTTTATTAAATTTGGAAACATAATTTTCAAGAACTCCAGGTGGCTACAACAATAAAAAATGCATAATAATAGTTAAAACAGCCAACAGCAAATGATGAACATTGAATTAAACTGAACGAGGCAAAATCAGTCTAAACAACCCAACACAGATGATGTCGACCAATTAATTTCTCAACACTCATCAGAAGACTTTCATTGTAACCCTCTTCCCAGAAGGCCAGCAAAGAGGTGCTGCTGTAATTTGGGGGGGGGGGTCAGGGGGAAACTAGGATGTAGAACTGGTGTCCTTAATGAATAATAGACCCTCTCACTCCCTGTCCATAGAGAGCCACCAAAAGCGTTTTTTCCAGGAAGAATTTAATGGGAGGGTCAATTCTAGTTGGAGAAGACAATCCTTGGGCCTAGGCCCTAAGCTTTATAGTGCTTTAAAACAGGGGTCTCCAACCTTGGCAACTTTAAACTTGGTGGACTTCAACTCCCAGAATTCCCCAGCCAGACAGGGAGGACAATTAACTAGTGGAACAGCTTGCCACCAGAAGTTGTGAATGCTCCGTCACTGGAGGATTTTAAGAAGAGACTGGCTGAAATGGTATAGGACGTCCTGCCCGAGCAGGGGGTTGGACTAGAAGACCTCAAAGGTCCCTTCCAGCTCTATTCTGATTGGTTTGTCTATTGAAGAAAACATATTTGAGATATGTCTAGAAACCTACTGGAAAGCAAGGCAGAACCGGTCATATAGTCTTGGTGACAAGTCTCAGACACATAGAGAGATGGTACATTCTGAACTAACTGCAGTTTGTGAGAGGTCTTCAAAAGGTTTCCTGCTCCCTCCATCCCGGTGATGCCTTTGACGTCATTTTGTTGACGGAGACTACTATCATAAAAACAGTTGTAAAATAGAGTCAGGTCATGTGGTGACCCACTTAACGACTGCAATAACATGATCCAAATTCCAGGTTCGGTTGTGGACTTTCAAGTAAGAAGTACCTGCACCCACTTTTCTCATTTACCTTAATGACTAGTGTTTTTCAATCTTGACAATTTTTTAAATATGTGGACTTCAACTCCCAGAATTCATGCTGGCTTGGGAATTCTGAGCATTGAAGTCCACCCATCCTAAAGCTGCCAGATTTGGGGGGGGGGAACACCGGAGGCAGGGCTGCTATTCAGCAGGTTCTGACAGGTTCTGGAGAATCGGCAGCAGATATTTTGAGTGGTTCAGAGAACCAGCAAATACCACTTCTGGCTGACCCCAGAGTGGGGTGGGAATGGCGATTTTGCATTATCCTTCCCCTGCCACGCCCACCAAGCCATGCCCAGCAAGCCACGCCACACCCACCAAGCTATGCCCACAGAACTGGTAGTAAAAAAATTTGAATTCCACCACTGGCCAGAGGCCATCAGCATCCATTAATACTAGAAACTTCCATGCCTGGGGTCCTTGTTTGCTTCCTAAAAGCAGGTCATTCTTTCATGTCTCCTTCAATTAGGAGACCTCCAGGTTTTCCTCGTAAGTTTTCAATGCCCGGTAAACGAAGCCCTGCTGGAACCTGGCCCAGTTCTTCTCCTTGGCGCTTTGTGAAACCCCTCCTTTGTCAAAAGCCTTTGTAAGATGAATGGCACTCGTTCTGGTAGCCCCTCCTGTTAGAGTCCCGTCCCACAGTTCGTTCAGAAAATGCCCTGAGGTGGTCCCTGCAAAGAGGAAGAGGAAGGTCTTCCCAGGCTCCTGGATCTAGCCAAGAAGCTGATTTTGGATGAATTGTGTGTGGGTAATAAGAAACAGAGAGTTTCCAATGGGTGGCTCTTCAAAAGCTACGGGGCGCCTCCTGGAGATCATGATGAGCTACAGAGCTGGGAATGCCAACCTTCTTCAAACATGCCACGCTGGGATCACGAGTGGTTTGGTGCCAGCTTTCCTCACTCACTCCCAGGAAACCACACTCTGTAGGAAAGCTCTAGGTGTACCACAGGATCCCCTCCATGCACAACAATTTCACAAACACTTCAACATCTTGGCTTCTCCAGGGAGGGGCTCCTAAGGACGGGCTATCAGCAGGCGCTCAGCACATTTAGACAAGGTTATCAAAGACTGGAAGCCCATCAGAACCTCTTTTCTGAGCAGTCAAGCTGACTAGCAACTGTGGCCAGTAACCATAATAGAATTCAGTCATTTGTTCAATCATTCATTCACAGATTGTATCTCTTGCTGGGCATCTGAACAGGCATGTGTGCTTTGGCCTGAATTTCTTTTAGCAAGTATAAAGATTTTCAGGATACGCATTTTGCTATGGTTGTGTGTGGCTCACTATTACATCAATCGGCGTTTTATATCGCACCTGTTTCAATGTCAGTTTACAATATCTTGATCTGCAGAAATTCATAAGTGTGCACTGTGGTTTCATTCATTCATTCATTCATTCATTCATTCATTCATTCATTCATATAGCTGCCCATTTAACCTGACTGGACAGCTCACAGCAACTAAAAGTAATGTCCAATATTGAAGCTCAAGTTAAATCATTCTGTAACACCATTCACGCTTTCAAGGCATATCAATGACCTTGCTCTTCATTCCAGAATGAAAGTGTGTGTGAGTGTGAGTGTGTGGGTGCAGCACACGTGCATGTGCACATTAGTAGCAATTTAATACTATAGACATCAAAAATCATTAGAAATGACTAAAATGGTGACACATATAATATTAATTATGGAAGTTTCCTCCCTCCCTCCTCCCTCCCTCCCCTCTTTTCTCTCTCTCTCTCCCTCCCTTCATTTTATCCTTCCTTCCTTCCCTCCTTCCTCCCTCCCTCCTCCCTCCCTCCCCTCTTTTCTCTCTCTCTCTCCCTCCCTTCCTTTTCTCCTTCCTTCCTCCCTCCCTCCTCCCTCTCTCATCTCTTTCCTTCCCTCCTTCCTTCATACCTCCCTCCCTTCCTTTTCTCCTTTCTTCCTTCCCTCCTTCCTCCCTCCCTCCTCCCTCTCTCTCAGCTCTTTCCTTCCCTCCTTCCTTCATACCTCCCTCCCTTCCCTTCCTCCCTGCCTCCCTTCCTCCTTTCTTCCTTCCTTCCTTCCTTCCTCCCTCCCATATCTTCCCTTCCCGTGCCTCCCTCCCTTCCTCCTTCCTCCCTCACTCACTCCCTCTTTTTTTTCTTTCCTTTCCTCTGAGCTTTCTTTCCTTGAGCTGTTTCTGCAGTTCAGACATTTTTCCCCTGGATCTTAAAAAGTCTTGTAGCAGGCAAAGCAATTCAGTAATAGGTCTGAGAGAGTGAAGGATATTCTTTTTAAAAGGGGGGTATTATGTGGCACCAGAGGAAATGTTTTATTCATATGAATGAGAAATAAACCAAATAACATGCATTGTCACTCTTCAATCCTGGGCTTCTCCAGTTTTCATAATTCATTGTGATTTGATTTCATTAGACACAATGGGAACTTTAGCAGAAAATATGAATATTGAATGGAGCAGAACCGGCTGCTTTACAAAACCTGCGCCAGTCCAGTCCAGCTAAAAGACCTGAAACAGGTTTGTCATCCTGATGTCTGCTTAGAGCAGCAGTTCTCAACCTGTGGGTCGGGGGTCGCCTAAGACCATCGGAAATATGGGAATTATATTTGCGAGTCGAAGAATCGCGCTCCAATGGTTGACTCCACAAGCCAGCTGCAGGCTCTTCAAATCGCTAGCCGAATTCGACTTCAGGCGCGATGAATTAAAAAAGAGAGAAATCTTTGCTCTGGTGTCTCCCTCTCAAGCCAGCTGCAATCACTCCCAATCCCTAGCCTAATCTGGCTTCAGGCACGATAAACTTAATAGGGGAGGAGTCTCCGCTTTAATGCCTCCGTCCTCAAGGCAATCGCAAGCAGTTCAGATTGCTAGCCAATACGGCTTCAGGCACGATAAATTCAAAACGAAAATAATTTTACGGTTGGGGTCGCCACATTGTGGGGAATTGTATTAAAGGGGTTGCAGCACTACAAAGGTTGAGAACCACTGGCTTAGAGCATGCCCCTCCCCCCCAGGTGAATTTTGATTGGTCATATGCTGATGTCCACAAAATGACCATGAATGATAAGCTTCTTCTCTCCATTCCAAGGAGTATTGTTAATATTAGAATGTTAATATCACTTTATAATACCTTTGAAAGGCCACACTTGGGATCCTCCATCCAGTTTTGGTTGCTATGATGTAAAAAAATCATTGGGCCGGGATAGCTCAGGCAATAGAGAAGCCTGTTATTAGAACACAAAGCCTGCAATTACTGCAGGTTCGAGCCCGGCCCAAGGTTGACTCAGCCTTCCACCCTTTATAAGGGAGGTAAAATGAGGACCCAGATTGTTGGGGGGGCAATAAGTTGACTTTGTAAAAAATATACAAATAGAATGAGACTATTGCCTTATACATTGTAAGCCGCCCTGAGTCTTCGGAGAAGGGTGGGGTATAAATGTAAAAACAAAAAAAACAAAAAAAAAAAGATGTGGAGACTCTAGAAAGAGTGCAGAGAAGAGCAACAAAGATGATTAGGGGACTGGAGGCTAAAACATATGAAGAACGGTTGCTGGAATTGCGTATGTCTAGTTTAAAGAAAAGAAGGACATGGGGAGACATGATAGCAGTCTTCCAGTATCTCAGGGGCTGCCACAAAGAAGAGGGAGTCAAGCTATTCTCCAAAGCCCCTGGGGGCAGGAGAAGAAGCCATGGATAGTAACTAATCAAGGAGAGAAGCAACCTAGAACCAAGGAGAAATTTCCTGAGAGAACAATCAACCAGTCGAACTGCTTGCCTCCAGAAGTTGTGAATGCTCCAACACTGGAAGTTTTTAAGAAGAGATTGGACAACTGTTTGTCTGAAGTGGTGTAGAGTTTCCTGCCTAAGCAGGGACTGCTTTGACCTCCAAGGTCCCTTCCAACTCTGTTATTCTGAATAACCCAAAATATTCATGGAGGAGAAGAGCTACCCCACAAACTAAAAAAATAACTCTAATTTAATCTTCCACTACCTTATCAAATGCATGGGTTTTATTGCTGTTCTGCTCTGCCAGTTTTCTTTTAAGTTAAGTCACACCCAAAAGGGTTTTGTCCTTTGTTGAGGAAATGAGACAAAGAGGAGCCCTGAAGATGATACAAAAGACCATCAGGGCCATTTCGAGAACAAATGATCATTCTCTCTCTACCATCTTTTTAGTGATTTTGGGTTGAAATGAGGGGTCCTTGGTGCTCTCTGAGCTTGGTGGGTTTCTTGCAGATGTTTCATGACCAAAACTAGGTAACATCATCAGTGCTAAAAGGGAATGAGTTTGCAATGAGGAAGAGGAGGAGGAGCAGGATGACGGCTGTAGGGTCTTCAGTGCCCTCTAAGCTTAGTGGTTTTCTTGCAGACGAATCCATGACCCAACTAGGTAACATCATCAGTCCTAGAAGGGAGGAGGAGGAAGGAGGAGGAGAAGAAGAGGAGGAGGAGGAGGACAACAATGACTGTGGGGTCCCTGGTGCTCTTTGAGCTTGGAGGTTTTCTTGAAGACATTTCATGGCCCAACTAGGTAACATCTTCAGTGCTGGTGATGTTCCCCAGTTGGATAATGAAATGTCTGCAAGAAAACCACCAACCTCAGAGAGCATCAGGGGCCCCCCTTCATTTTTTTTAACATTTGTCCCCTCCTTCGTGAACTTCAGAGAACTTGTGCTGCACACTTAAAGGCCCGCCTGCAGGTGCATCGTGTACTATTTAGTTTGCCCAGGTGAGCTGCTGACTCAGCTCCCATCACCTAATGAGCCTGTTTCGGATGCAGAGCCGAAAGACGAAAGCACCACCAAGCGTTTTCGGGTCTTTCACACATTCACACTTCTCCCGGTCCCTGCAGAGTGTCAACTGAGCGCTTCATTAGTCATCACTGAAGTGGTAAAGCTGGGAAGGCTGGGTGCCTTAGGGGAGGCAATTTAAGAAAAGAAACATCTTAAAATTGCTTTTCAAAGTTAAAACCCCTGGAACTTCATAGAACTCTCCTGGTTTTAGCCTGGATCACAGATGAAAAGCACCCGCCCTTATTTATAGCGATGGGATAAAGCAAGCCAACTCATGTGAGAAGGAGAGTGGCTTTATTTTATTTTGTTTATAGCTTTTTTTTCTCGAAATACTTTGGTGTGTGCCTTTCCTCACCTTCTGGGCATTGAGGAACAAATGTGTTGATGTCCGTGTTGGCCACGAGGTTTGCAGTTCTGCGGAGGTGTGAAAGGCAAGAGTTGATTTGTGTTCACATCTGTCTAAGCTAAGGCGATGAACCTTGGATGGTCTCCCTGCACAATTAGGCAACCAGTAGGCCTTGTGGACTCACCTACAATGTGAGCGGGGTGAGGGGCTGAGCAGACCACGAGTGGCCTGGGGCAACCACGGTTCCTGATGTGAGTTAGTAGAGACCAGTTAGCAAGTTTTAACGGAATAACAGAAGAGTTAGAAGGGATCCTGGAGGTCTTCTAGCCCAATAACGGATCCCACCTCCACATACAAGTTCAAAGACCCCCACCTAGTTGCATCTTGGGTTGTGTAGACAGCCAGAATCAAAATACAGCTGGAAGGGATCTTGGAGGTCTTCTAGTCCAAGCAGGAGAAGCTATACCATTTCAGACAAGGGACTGTCCAGTCTCTTCTTAAAAACCTCCAGTGTTGGAGCATCCACAACACTGTTCCTCTGCTTAATTGTCCTCACTCTTAGGAAGTTTCTCCTTAATTCCAGGTTGCTTCTCTCCTGGATGAGTTTCCATCCATTGTTTCTTGTCCTGCCCTCTGGTGCTTTGGAGAATAATTTTACCCCCCTCTTCTTTTTAGCAGCCCCTCAGTTACTGGAGAACTGCTATCGTGTCCTTCTTTTGTCTAGACTAGCCAAGCCGAAATCCTGCAACCGTTCTTCATAGGTTTTTGTCTCCAGGTCTTTAATCATCTTAGTTGCTCTTCTCTGCATTTTTTTCCAAAGTCTCAGCATCTTTTTTGTAATGTGGTGACCAAAACTAAATGCATGATACCAGGTGTAGGTCTTACCAAGGCTTTGTAAAGCACTACTAAAACTTCACGTGGTTTTGTTGATACAACCAAGGATTGTCAAGTTGTCCAAACTGAGTCAGGGGAAATGAGAGTTTATTCCTTAGCTCCAGTATATATTTGTGATTTGTGCCTTAGTGTTTCTCTCATAACCTATGTGTGCATATATTCTTATCAAGGTCAACGACTCAGGGAGCAAAATTGCATGACGTCAACCAACATCTGAGCAAAAGTGACTTCAGGACTGCAGATGATTCCCTTCAACAAGTCCAGCTTTAAATGTGGTTTTAATTATCTAAGTGTGTACATATCAGCAATATTAAAAAGGATGGGTAGAATTAGAGTAAACAAGAGAAAAACCATTTCACTGAACCATTACCCTTTCACATCTTCTCTGTTTATGTCTTTAATCCTCTGAGTAAAGCAAGTAAGCCCAATTTTCTTACCCTCGAGAAGTGCAGAAGATTTCTCGCCCCACCCTAAATTCCAACAAAACTGTATCTCTCAAAAGGTTCAGTTTAACTTTAGTTACATGCTATTATTTGGAGCAGATTCCTGAATTTGGGACATCCAGGTAGAGCAGAGGTCTTCCAACCTGGCAGCTTTAAGACTTGTGGACTTCAATTCCGAGAATTATCCAGCTAGCTATGCTATGCTGGCTAGAGAATTCTGGGAGTTGAAGTCCACAAGTCTTAAAGCTGCCAAGTTTGACAACCTCTGAGGTAGAGAAAGGCCTGTCCAGTTCGAAATGTCATCATTCCATGCTATTACAAAATTTGAAAACCCCTTTGTGACTGGAATTGCTGTGACTCGCTTTGTTGAAACAACACAGCTTTTTAAAAAGACCCTTCGGTCTATCCAGCTCCTTAACTACATTGCCAGTTCTCGTTTTGAAGAGTTAGTACGATGCATTATTATTAGAAACAGGTGTTCTCTAATTTAGACATCCTGTCTGCAGCAGATGGATGCCTCCATCTTGTGCTGGTCTCTGGTTGGGACAAGATGCTGGACGAAGATGAGTCTTAGCCTGGTCAAGAAAAGTTGGTCTTAGAGAAGACAATATTTGTGGCTCAGGGTTTCATTTATTTATTTATTTATTTTTCAAATTTATATACCGCCCTATCTCCCTAAGGACTCAGGGCGGTTCACAGGCAGTTAAAATACATATAAATACAGATTAAAAAACAACAATTAAAAAACTTATTCTATTGCCCAAATTTAAAATAGTATAAATAATAAAAACCCCTTAAAACCCATAACTTTAAAATCTAATCCAGTCCCGCGCAGATAAATAAGTGTGTTTTAAGCTCGCGACGAAAGGTTCGGAGGTCCGGAAGTTGACGAAGTCCTGGAGGGAGTTCGTTCCAGAAGGCCCTTCCCCTGGGTGTCGCCAGACGGCACTGCCTAGCTGACGGCACCCTGAGGAGTCCCTCTCTGTGAGAGCGCACGGGTCGGTGAGAGGTATTTGGTAGCAGTAGGCGGTCCCGTAAATAGCCCGGCCCTATGCCATGGAGCGCTTTAAAGATTGTCACCAGCACCTTGAAGCGCACCCGGAAGGCCACAGGTAGCCAGTGCAGTCTGCGCAGGATAGGTGTAACACGGGAGCCACGAATGCAGCAGCTGCATTCTGGACTAACTGGAGCCTCCGGATGCCCCTCAAGGGGAGCCCCATGTAGAGAGCATTGCAATAATCCAGGCGAGACGTCACGAGGGCGTGAGTGACCGTGCATAAGGCATCCCGGTCTAGAAAGGGGCGCAACTGGTGCACCAGGCGAACCTGGTGGAAAGCTCTCCTGGAGACGGCCGTCAAATGATCTTCAAAAGATAGCCGTTCATCCAGGAGAACACCCAGATTGCGCACCCTCTCCATCGGGACCAGTGACTCGCCCCCAACAGTCAGCCGAGGACTCAGCTGACTGTACCGGGATGCTGGCATCCACAGCCACTCTGTCTTGGAAGGATTGAGCTTGAGCCTGTTTCTCCCCATCCAGACCCGTACGGCTTCCAAACACCGGGACAGCACTTCGACAGCTTCATTGGGGTGGCCCGGTGTGGAGAAGTACAGCTGGGTGTCATCAGCGTACAGCTGGTACCTCACACCGAAGCCACTGATGATCTCACCCAGCGGCTTCATATAGATGTTGAACAGAAGGGGCGAGAGAATCGACCCCTGCGGCACCCCACAAGTGAGGCGCCGCGGGGTCGACCTCTGCCCCCCTGTCAACACCGTCTGTGATCGGTCGGAGAGATAGGAGGAGAACCACCGATAAACGGTGCCCCTCACTCCCAATCCCTCCAACCGGCGCAGCAGGATACCATGGTTGATGGTATCGAAAGCCGCTGAGAGGTCTAATAGGACCAGGGCAGAGGAACAACCCCTATCCCTGGCCCTCCAGAGATGATCCACCAACACGACCAAAGCCGTCTCAGTGCTGTAACCGGGCCAGAAACCGGACTGAACGGGTCTAGATAGACAGTTTCATCCAGGTGCAGGGAAACTGATATGCCACCATACTCTCTACAACCTTCGCGGCGAAGGTTGAGACCGGACGATAATTACCTAAGACAGCCGGGTCCAGGGAGGGCTTCTTGAGGAGGGGCCTCACCACCGCCTCTTTCAAGGCGGCCGGAAAGACTCCCTCCAACAAGGAGGCACTCGTAATCACCTGGAGCCAGCCTCGTGTCACCTCCTGAGTGGCCAGCACCAGCCAGGAGGGGCACGGGTCCAGTAAACACGTGGTGGCATTCAGCCTGCCCAACAACCTGTCCATGTCCTCGGGAGCCACAGGGTCAAACTCATCCCAGAAAATGTCACCAAGACCACCCTCAGACGCCTCATCTGAATCGTCGCAATTTTGGTCTAGACCGTCTCGAAGCTGAACGATTTTATCGTATAGATAACCGTTAAACTCCTCAGCACATCCCTGCAACGGGTCATCCCGCTCCCCCTGGTGAAGGAGGGAACGGGTTACCCAAAACAGGGCAGCTGGACAGTTATCTGCCGACGCAATGAGGGAGGAGGCGTAGCAACGCCTCGCTTCCCTCAGTGCCACCAGGTAGGTCCTAGTATAGGACCTAACTAGTGTCCGATCAGCCTCTAAACGGCTAGACCTCCAGGAGCTCTCTAGGCGTCTTCTCCGGCGAACTCCGGCGAACTCCGGTTGAACTGTGCAGTCCTTGCTGCTCCCTAAGCTTGATGGTTTTCTTGAAGATGTTTCATTACCAAACGTGATCAGTGCACTGATGGTTATTGAATGCATCCCTTTTCTATAATTGAGTTGGAAGGGACCTTGGAGGTCTTCTAGTCCAACCCCCACGCTCAACAGGAGACCCTCTACCATTTCAGACAAATGGCTGTCCAGTCTCTTCTTGAAAACCTCCGGTGTTTACTGGAAAAATGAAGACATGCCATGAGATGAATGTTCTGACCTAAAGTCCCTTAATAAACAGGAAGCAAGAATTGATCCCAGGAAAACCTCTTTTATTTACACAACTGTGAATTACGTTCATTCACAGTCAGCAAGGTTTGTCCAAAGAGTTTTTTAAAGGACTATTTCTCAACACACCTTAACTCGTTTGGCAATTTGTTTCCAACCGCAGTATAAGGCAACACTTGGCACAGAGTCTCTCAGAGTCACGGAACGAACGAATTGTTTCCTGCCAAAGCCCCCTCCCTGTTCACTCCTCTTTTGTTTCCGATGGGAGGGGCCAATCACCTCCAAGGTGTGGCTTTACTCAGTGGTGGGATTCAAGTAATTTAACAACCGGTTCTCTGCCCTAATGATTTCTTCCAACAACCAGTTCATCAAACTGCTCAGAAAATTAACAACCGGTTCTCCCGAAGTGGTGCGAACTGGCTGAATCCCAACACTGGCTTTACTCCTAAGTCGACCCTGCTTTCTGAGTTGTTCTGGGAGCAGGCTCCAGCTGTTCCTCTGCCTCACTGCTGTCTAGCTCCTTCTCTGCCTCTGGCGCAGGGCCCTCTGAGCATTCCCCAGCCCCCAAGACTAGCCCATCTTCCTCCCCAACCTCCTCACTGTCTGCCTCTGCTGCCAGCTCCACTGGCCACCAGTGGGCCACAACAATTATTATTATTATTATTTATTTGATTTTTATACCGCCCTTCTCCCGAAGGATTCAGGGCGGTGTACAGGCAAAAATAAAACAGATAATACAATATACAATTTAAAAAGCAGATTAAAAAACTTATTTTAAAATTAGCCTGATAAGTTAAAATATACTAGACTAAAAAACCCCATTTAAAATTAATTAATAAAAATTTAAAATTTAAAATTATTAAAATGCAATTCAAGCCAGCCCCGCGCGAATGAAAAGATGAGTCTTTAGTTCGCGACGGAAAGTCCGAAGGTCAGGTATTTGGCGTAAACCCGGGGGAAGCTCGTTCCAGAGTGTGGGAGCCCCCACAGAGAAGGCCCTTCCCCTGGGGGCCGCCAGCCGACATTGTTTGGCGGACGGCACCCTGAGAAGTCCCTCTCTGTGAGAGCGTACGGGTCGGTGGGAGGCATGTGGTAACAGCAGGCGGTCCTGTAAGTACCCGGGCCCTAAGCCATGGAGCGCTTTAAAGGTCATAACCAACACTTTAAAGTGCACTCGAAAGGCCACAGGTAGCCAGTGCAGTCTGCGCAGGAGCGGTGTTACGTGGGAGCTATGCGTAGCTCCCTCTATCACCCGCGTAGCTGCATTCTGGACTAGCTGAAGCCTCCGAGCGCACTTCAAGGGGAGCCCCATGTAGAGAGCATTACAATAATCCAATGAAGAGGTAGTCAGGAAGATACTAGATTGTGCAGACATGGATAGATTGACACTGAAAATTAAACAGAAAGAAGATGGTTGGGAAAAAAGGGGTGGAGATTAAGAACGTCAATGTGTACTGTTAAGCAAATTAAATACCCAAACACAATGTTTATTAAGCACTAAGAAATGTATTTAATAGAAAATCAATTTTAAAAGAAAGAAAGAAAACCAGTGTTGGAGTACCCACAATTTTTGGAGGCAAGCTGTTTGACTGATTATTTGTACTCACTGTCTGGAAATTTATCCCTAATTCTAGGTTGGCTCTCTCTTTGATAAAGCTTCCACCCTTTGCTTCATGTCCTGCCTTCAGGTGCTTTGGATACCAGCTCAAGGGGGGGGGGTGACTCTTCCACATTTCCAGTGTGATAGCACCCAGTTTTCTTTATTCACTTGGAAAATATTCTTTCCCACTAGGAAAATCACGGCTTTATTAGGCTGTTCTGTTTTACAAATCTCCATTCCATACTGCGTGAGCTGGCTTTAATTGCCAGATTAGTTGTGTCCTATGGAGGCATTAAAAATCTTTTGTTTTGGGAAATATCATTTAGCATCCTTCCGGTAGCTTTATGCAGAAACTGAGCAAAATCCTTTTATTAAAAGCAGGTATAAAATAGCTCTCCATCTTGATCGGCTGCTTTAAAATCCCGCAGAAGCTATATTGGGATTAAGAGACAAAAGAGGCCCCTATGAGCAATCTCTATTCCAAGTCAAGGAATTGTCCTTTCATTGCTATGCCTAGTCAAAGTGAATGTTTATGGCACCATATTTGGGCTCGCTGACACCCCCGTGTGTGGAGTTGTCACCTGACTTTTTGGGGGAGCAAGGCTCTGGTGTGCAACACATACAAACTCAACAGGTGAAACCAACCAGGCGATAAAATTGCTTCTAAAAAGAGAGAAATGCTATCATAGAATCCTGGACCAATCGATGGATTGGACTTGATGTCTCTCAGCTCATGGATTTTCTGACTCCATAATTAACCATTAGACCCACATCAGCCAATGAGTTCAATTCCATTTAATTAATTAAAGAGCCTCTTTTAGCTTCCATGTCTCTGAGATAATCCACAATTAAACTGTATGGTTATTTGAAAATGTTTGGAGGGGAAAAAAAGAAGCAAAATAAATTAGCATCTTTACACAGTAGGATAGTTTTTCACGCTTACCTTGTAATGTGTTTGGGGAAAGCCCATTTTAGATTCTTCTAATTGGGGTGCTGCCACCAAGAAGACTTTGCTTTTTAAATACATGGCAATAGCAATAGCCCTTAGACTTATATACTGCTTCCCAAGACTTCACAGCCTCTCTAAAGGGTTTATAGAGTCAGCTTATTGCCCCCAACAATCTGGGTCCTCATTTTACCAACCTCGGAAGGATGGAAGGTAGAGCCAACCTTAAGCCAGTGAGACTCGAACTGCTGGCAGTGGACAGAGTTAGCTGCAATACTGTATTCTCACCACTGTGCTGCCCTGGTAGCATCACTTTACTAGATGGTGAGATATGAATAGCCCCTTTGATTCAATGAATTGAAAACCTGAATGAGTTTGCCAGCTACAAGCTGATTGCCGATAGATGCAAACTTTGCGTAGACAAATATAATAAAATATGGAATTCATTTATTCAAAATACAGTCGGTTAAAAACCATGCGGCCCAGCCTGGGACTCCTACAGAGGGATCATGGAAAGGCTTTGTAGATGGATTAATTCAACAGGTTAAGTTTGATTACTGTTAACCTGGTTAAGTTTGTGTGGTTTAGCACGTGGTAGGAGCCCAAGCTATTTGATTGGTTTACAATAACTCAGAGACGAGATTAATTTATCGATCAAGTGAAATTTATTATAAGGGGTGTCTGGGGAGAGGAAGGGGCTGAAAAATGTCAGGCCCCCATTAGAGACCTGATACTGTGTCAATGCAGTCACAATTTAAGCAGATTGTGCTTAAAAAACAAGTTTTTTTTCTTGTTAGGAAGCAGTCACACAAAAACAGGACAATAATGCGGGTCATAATCACACCACCGCCTACAATAGGAAAGTTTGCAGGTGTTCCATCTTCCAGGCAGGGAAATATCTGGAAACATTATTCATGGAAACATTATGATCGGGTTATTTAATATCTCGGTAGCGCTTAAATATCAGTCAGATTTCTTTCCCCCAGAAGCTCTTCTTACTAAAAATAATAATAATAATAATAATAGAAGTTCATAATCATTCTGAAGATGTAACTCTGTGCCAAGTGGAACCGTGTGAGAGATGAAATGTACTGTATCTTCAAAGGCAATTCAAAACAGCAAATTGATAATTTCACAGTATTATCTTTGACATGCAGTCAGTCTAGGGCACAATGCAGATGATTAGCGGAGTCAAATTGTTGGGCTGACATTAGATTTCATGGCCGAGGCTGAGATCATAGGAACAGAAGCCCATTTCAACATGGAAGGAGTGACAATCTCTCTATTGTTTAGACCCAGAATTTAAGAAAAGAAAGCAAAACAGTGCCTCCATGCCCAGGTGCCTATTTGGATCAGTGGGAAGGGCAACTGGCCCAGCCAACGAATCTTCCAAGAGACTGATCTGGCCCTAAGAAAGCCTGTCAGGCCTAAGATTAAACGACCTTAGTCCCTATCACGGCATTCACAGGAAAATATTTGTAGCTCAGAGTTGATCTGAGGGGCCCTTGGTGCTCTCTGAGCTTGGTGGTTTTCTTGCAGACGTTTCTTTACCCAAGCTAGGTAACATCATCAATGCTAGCAATGGCTAGCACAGACATCATAGGAACTGATGATGTTACCTAGTTTGGGTCATGAAACGTCTGCAAGAAAACAATCGAGCTCAGAGAACACCAAGGACTAACCATTACCTAAGATAGGGCTATAGAAGGAACCTTGGAGGTCTTCTAGTCCAACCCCCTGCTTAGGCAGGAAACCCTACACCACTTCAGACAAATAGTTATCCAACATCTTTAAAACTTCCAGTGTTGGAGCAGTCACAACTTCTGCAGGCAAGTTGTTCCACCGATTAATTGTTCTCACTGTCAGGAAATTTCTCCTTAGTTCTAAGTTGCTTCTCTCCTTGATTAGTTTCCACCGGTTGCTTCTTGTCCTGCCCTCAGAATGAGTGGTTTTAGACAAAAGACTAAACTCTCTTGTCTAGGCATACCCATCTCTATGGCTTCCTTGGTAGCTTGATAGTAGGATGATCGCAAAAAAATCATACTAGCTCAGCCTTCCCCTCTGTGGTGCTTTTCGATCTGCTGGCCCACAATTCTAAGAACTTCGTTCCATTTGGATGGCGCTGGGGAATGCTTGGGTTAAGCCAAAGATAAAGCCCAAAACTATCACAAGAGTTTCCAAGGGTCTTATGTTGGGAGAAGACTGACAACCTAGACGGGGCTTCCTTGCCTTCTCAGGACTTCTGTCACAAGAACCAAAGTGATACCAGGTTGAGAGGCGCCGCAGTGAGTATCATTGGTTTCAGTCGCAGTTTCAGCCACTACAAGGAACTCAACAAAGATCATTAAAACCGAAATGCAACTTCCTTAGCTCCTGGATGAAGTTTGACATTTGTAAAGGGGGAATGTGATTTCCATCCTTGTATGTGTTTCTCACAACTCCTGGGAATAAGCCCGCTAACCACCACTATATACTCACTGCTCTCCTGTTGCAGAAATACATTTCCCTACGGCCTCAGGAAAGGCCAGACCGAGATGAAGATGAATGGAATGCTTTCTTTTTCTTCTCAGGCATCTCACCTGCAAGATAAGAGCTTCAAAGGTGGGCAGGTGATACTGTACTTCCAGAGTTACTACCTTACTTCAACTTCTCTTTGGCTGGGAGTCAGGGGTGAAATGCAGAAGGTTCTGACAGGTTCTGGAGAACCGGTAGCGGAAATTTTGAGTAGTTCAGAGAACCAGCAAATGCCACCTCTGGCTGGTCCCAGTGTGGGATGGGAATGGAGATTTTGCAGTATCCTTCCCCTGCCATGTCCACCAAGACACACCCACCAAGCCACACCACGCCCACCAAGCCACGTCCACAAAACCGGTAGGAAAAAAAATTGGATTTCACCACTGCTGGGAGTGCATCCATTCAGAAAGTAGACCTTGAAACCACAAAGAAGTTTTTAATCAGGAAGACTCAGATTGATAGAACATCAACCAAAATATGCCAAAATTTGCAAACTATACCAGGGGGTGCTACAGGGTGGTGGAAGAGGTAGAATTCTTTTATATTGATTAAGATTATATCTATCACTTCCGAATAACGATAGGAGTTCAACATTATTTTGGAAGCTAACCGATTGGTGCTTTTAGAAAAGTTATGTTTGAAAACCCCAAGTGGTAGAACAATAGAGAAAGAGAGTTATTCCAAGCCCCACATTCCTTCACCCTTCAGTTCTTCTGGACTAAGCATGGTCATGACGGAAAACATCTGTCTGTCTAGCCTAACCCTTTGTTCCTGTAAGATATTTTTGGTGGGGCATTCATGAAACTCAGCAGGGGAGAAGATGAAAGCAAGGAGCACAAAGGAACCAGCGAGATTCCATCTCCATACCAAATAACTTCTCACAAGCTGTGTCAACTATCTTTAATCAAACAAACGCTCCCCAAAAATCAACATGGTTAACTTTGAAAGGAGAAACCACATCCCGTCCCCTATGGCTCTGCTGTCTTCAGAAACGAGCCAGAAATAATCAGCTTTGATTGTTCTGATTGCATCCACCAAAAAGGTTCTCAAAAGGGAGAACCACCCCACTTGTATCTGGACAGATATCCTGACACGAATTCCAAATATCTCAGCCTTCTGCATCCTAGCAATGGGTTGGAATCATAATCCTCAGAATGTAGGCTTAGTAACCTCAGGAATTCTGAGATATCCTGCCCCCGCAATCGACACCCATCTAGAAGGGACCAAGCTGAAGAAGGACAAGCTACAGTTGGTTCAAAGGGGACAATTGTTGTATGCCTCTTTGCAACTAACCTATAAAATTTAGGAGGCACTCAAACTCATGATCTAGGTTCCGAATAACAGAGTTGGAAGGAACCTTAGAGATCTTCTAGTTCAGGGGTCTCCAATCTTGGTCCCTTTAAGACTTGTGGACTTCAACTCCCAGAGTCCCTCAGAGTCCCTCAGCAAAGCTGGCTGAGGAACTCTGGGAGTTGAAGTTACAAGTCTTAAAGGGACCAAGGTTGGAGACCCCTGTTCTAGTCCAATCCCCTATTCAATCAGGGGACCCTAAACCATTCTGGAGAAATGGTTGTTCAGTCTCTTCTTAAAAGCCTCCAGAGTTGGAGAACCCATAACGTCTGGAGGCAAGCCGTTCCCCTGATTGATTGTTCTCACTGTCAGGAAACTTCTCCTTGATTGGATTTCTCCTTGATTAGTTTCCATCCGTTGCTTCTTGTCCTCTCCAACTGTACACAGAGCCTTCTGAATTGACAGGATATTGCCAGTGAGGACTCCTGGGGTTGGTAAAATTAAGGAGCGGTGGGATCCTTAAGAAGACCTAATCTTGAAGAATAGGACATGGTCTTGTCCTTCTCTATCGGATCTTCTCAGCCTAAAGATTTTCTGATTTATGATCTCAAGGTGCAAGTCTGCTGAGGATGTCAATGAGGTAGATTTATGAAGGCCTTTTTGACAAGTGTTTCATTACGCCAGCTCCTCCTTCATTTTACCGTGTCTCATTGACCTACAAATGTGAGAGATGGAGAGACGGGACCATCTGCAGAGCTGTGGAAGCCCGTCTCCCTCGGGGCTCCAGCTAAGCACTCTGGAGTGAGACAGGACGCCTAATCCAATGAGCAGGAGATCAAAGGCAGCTTGAACATTTCCCTCCAACTGCTCTGCTTTGGTTGGGATCCTTCATTTCAAAGTCTGCCGGCTAGTTAAGACAGGCTGATCGCAAATCGCAGAGCGCTTCTCCTGATTGGCTTTGACAGGGCCAGTCGCACACAATCAGACAAAAGGAAATCAGAGCCGGTTTACACAATTAACTGAATTGGTCTGGCTGTTCCGGGCATCTTTGGGCACGAAGCTGCAAATGAAATCTGCTCCTTGCACATTCGAATGCCTTGACATGTTTCCGTTGCTTTCCTTTTTCACACAAGAGGCTGTTGTTTAGTGGTTTGAGATTTCCTTCTTCCCCCCAGGAGTGTGGTAGAAAAAAGGGCTGTAGAGATTTTCAGTCATCCAGGTGATGGTTATCCCAAAGGCGCTTTTTTTTCAAGAGGCAACTGGTATTTTTTCTTTTGAAGACGTTTCGCTTCTCATCCAAGAAGCTTCTTCAGCTCTGACTGGATAGTGGGAAATGGAAGGATTGATCCTCCTTGCAGACAGCTGGACATTTGCATCCTTTTTAGAGGGTCGTTGAGGCCACTTGGAGGTTGATCTGTGTCCTCAGGGTCACCTGAGTGGTGCAAATGGTTCCTGTAGTCTGCAATTTTTTTTCCTCTGGAACTCCATTCCTGCTCCCACCCCATTCCAAGGGTCTTCATCCCAAATTGTATGGCTAAAAGTCTGTAGAGATTCTCACTCATCCAGGTCATGGTTGTCCCAAAGGGGTTTTTTCACGAGGCAACTGGACTTTGGGGATACTTTTAGCAATACAATTTGGGAGGCAAATGACCAGTTCTGTCTGCAAGGAGTATCAGTCCTTCCATCCTCCACCATCTAGTCAGAGCTGAAGAAGCTTCTTGGATGAGAAGCGAAACGTCTTCAAAAGCAAAAGCAAAAAAGTCCAGTTGCCTCCTGAAAAAGCACATTGGGGTAGAAAAAGGAATTCATTATCAAATTCTCTGTGGGTTGATATTCAAAAGTCTGCCCAGGAGATGTTCAGGCTGACGTTACAATTCAGACAACTTACAACCACAATTCAGCCCAGCATTTCTGTTGCTGACGATCAGGGGCCAGTTTGGGAATTATTTGAAGGCAGTGATGGGACTTGGTTGAACTTCACGCTGTCCCCAAGCGCTGATGAGCCGATGAAAAGATTTTGTTAGTAAAATTCAGCATGTAGGTAGTCCTCGGCTTACGACCACAATTGAGCCCAAAATTTCAGTTGCTGAGTGAGAGACAGTGGCTGAGTTTTGCCCCATGTTACGACCTTCCTTGCCATAGTTGTTAAACGAATCACTGCCGTTGTTGAGTTAGTGACACGGTTGTTAAGTGAATCTGGCTTCCCCATTGACTTTGCTTGTTCCAGAAGGTTGCAGAAGGGGATCACGTGACCCTGGGACACTGCGACCGTCATAATTGTGAGTCAGTTGCCAAGCAGCCAAATTTGGATCATGTGACCACAGGGATGCTGCAGTGGCCGTAAGCGTGAACATTGGTCGTAAGTCACTTTTCTCAGCGCCGAACGGTCACCAAACGGAGTGTTGTAAATTGAGGACTACCTGTATTAGCCATGTCCAGGGTCTTCCAAACACGTAGTAAGTGGTGCCAAAACAGGTGCAAGGGCTGCTTATTCAACCAGATATTCTGCTGGTGTGACCAAATGATATTCGAAAAAAAGATACGCAAGTTACACAGTTTTCACGTAGCCAAGAATAGTTCTGCCATCACATCACTGGCTTCCCCCAATCTTTCTCTGAGAGATTTCAATTTGCCAATTAACCCGGGAATGCCCAAGTTTATATATGCATATAGATCAGAAAGCAAGGCAATACTATTTCTTATTTTATCTATTCAAGTTATTCGGGATTTTAAATCTGGACGCTCGATCTGTCCTTGGATATCTGGGAAGGCGTGGTAGCCCATTGATTAGTCGTTCTAATTGATACCAAGTGTGATTTCTTTGGGCTACTGGGTGTGGAGTCTTTGTTTTTGTATATGTGTGTGTCTTTAACCTATTTTTAACATTGTTAGTTGTTCAGATTCGTGTATTTGAGATGAGCAGCCCCATAAATTTAATAAATAACTAAAAACTATGCAAAAACTGAATTGGTGGGAGGGGGTTGTGCGGTCCCAGTCACTCCAAAGGGAATCGGGGTTTGGGGTTTTTTTGAAATGTTAATGAGCTCAGTAGAGCTTCATGCGTTTTACACTTAAGGATTGTGATTGCTGTACCAGTTACCTGTGAATAAAAAATATGCTCCTGGCAAGTGGTAATTTATTCCAAAACCTCACAAAGCTTTGTGCTTCAGTGACCCCTGAACACATTTGTATGAAGATGAGACAAAGTTTATCTTCTCCCAGGTCCTTTTGGAGTCTCTAAAAAGATCTTTCAGGTTAGTTGCTGCTTAGACTGCACATGGCTATTGGCAGCAGGTGAGAACACCTGGCAAGGAGAGTACCTGGTCAGGGCTCAGAAGCTACCTGGATTTGGTTAGAGCTCGAATGGAAGAACTGCAGGGCTGAATTCTCCTTTTGCTTTAGATTTCAAGCATTTCTTGGTCCTTCCTATAGTCTGGTTTTCAAAATTCCACCTGTATTACTTCAATATGTAACTCAAGGTGTTGAACAGGCACCGTAATCCTCCTGTTTTTCCCACAACAACAACCCTGTGAGGTGAGTTAGGCTGAGAGACACGGACTGGCCCAAAGACACCCGGCTGTCTTTCATGGCTAAGAGGGGACTAGAACTCACCGTCTCCTAGTAAGAGGCCCAAAGTCATTCAGCCAGCTTTTGTGCCTAAGGCGGGACTAGAACTCACCGTCTCCTGGTGATTGGCCCAAAGGCACCCAGCCAGCTTTCATGCCTAAGGCAGGACTAGAACTCATCAACTCCTAGTGATTGGCTCATGCCTAACTGGAACTCACTAAGGCGAGTCTAGATGTTTTATTTTATATCGTAAAATCTATAAAAGTGTTGTGTAAGTACGTCCTATATTATATTGCTACCTCTTGCAACCTCCTTTTCCAACTCCAAGAGGTGCTGACAGTGAGCTGAAAAGATTCTTGTGCAGAGGCATCAGGAACGATAAATCAATTCATCAGAACTTTGAGGGCAGACCTGGTCTTTTGCACCTGGCAATCGCATTGTATATCAATTCTTTTGCTTCATGTAATTTTAGCTGTAGAAGAGACTCTTTGTAGATCCAGATTGAACTTCAGGCTCCTTGCTGCTCTCTGAGCTTGGCTGTTTTCTTGCAGATGTTTCATGACCCAACTAGGTAATATCTTCGGTGCTAGAAGGGAGTGGGGTTTGCAGATCCCGTTCTCTTCTAGAAAACAAGCTCAGATAGCGTGAAGGACTCCACAATTGTAACCATGGCCTCATTTTTAATCTTGGTTCTGGTTGGCCCATGTCCCAGTCGCGGTATACACTTATACATAAATCGACCTGTCGGTTGGCTTGCTTGATGCAAGGTGGTATTTCCAGGAATCTGATCCACTGAGTTCGCAGAACAAAAAGATCCCACGCAGACAGAGCAAGTCAAAGAGAGAACCGAGACATGGCGGTCAGGTCCCTGGGGGAATTAGACTGTCTCAAATGCAGACCGACCGACCCACCGACTTACCATGCACATTCTCACACTTGTGAATCCCCAGGAAGCAAGGGAGGGGGTGCCCTCCTCTTTCTAAGGCTCTCTTCTTCACAAAAGCCCCCACAGGCGTCTTTCTTGGAGTTCCCAGAGAGCTGGCTTGTTCTGAGCCACTGGGAGGTTGATGTGGGTGGCAGAACATGTTGGGGGTTTTTTTTACCACAACAAAACAAGTCCTAAATAAGAAAAGGTGTTAGTTTGGGGGCACAACGCCCTTGATTAAGTGGAAATGGGCCCCTGCTGGCTGAGAGAAGCCAGCATAACAAGAGAGCCGGCCTGCTTGCCAGCTCTCTCCTTGGCACTTGGCTGGCTCTTAAAGAGGTTGCCGCTCTCAGCAGGGCTTAATCGGCACCGGGGCCCCATTCATCTGCTTCAACACATTTCCGTTAGACGCTCCAAGTAAGGAGGGTTGAATTGGCTGAAGGGAATGAATGAAAGGCAGAAATTGCAATGAGAGCTGGCCAAGACGGGGCCTCCAGAGTGACGGGTGGAAGGATTTTGTTGTCGTTGTTGTCGTTGTTGTTGTTGGGTGTTAAGAAAACGAATGTGTTAAGGACAGGCGACAAAAGAACCTGTGAGAAAGAGTTGTGCTCGTTGTTGTTTCACGTCAAGGGTGTAGAATTGGCTTTCACATCATGCCAGAAACTGAATTGCAAAACGACAAGGGTGCTTTATGGACACACAAACCACAAAAAGTTCTTACGTGAAACACAACACACACCAGGAATATTAGCAAAGCCCCAGGAATGCATACTTTTCAGACTCACAATGGTGCATCTCCGGGACCTGTAAAGATGGTCTCAAATACACACCGACATCAAAAAGCCACAATTCCACTCCATGTCTTCAGTTCAAAGAAACACCCCATTCCTCCCAGGGAAATGGCTTTTCCTAAATACCCGTGAAGGAGAGAGGTGTAGGAGGGACTTCCCAACCTTTTATTTTTATTTTTCTGTCCAAAAAAGAAAGAATGCAAATGTCACTTCCAGTCTAATGTAAGACGTGGGGAAAGGGGTATTAGAGGTCAAGGTAAAGGTTCCCCTCGCACATACGTGCTAGTCGTTCCCAACGCTAAGGGGCGGTGCTCATCTCCGTTTCCAAGCCGAAGAGCCAGCGCTGTCCGAAGACGTCTCCGTGGTCATGTGGCCGGCATGACTCAATGCCAAAGGTGCACGGAACGCTCTTCCCTTCCCACCAAAGGTGGTCCCTATTTTTTCTACTTGCATTTTTACGTGCTTTCGAAACTGCTAGGTTGGCAGAAGCTGGGACAAGTCACGGGAGCTCAACCCCGTTACGCGGCATGAGGGATTTGAACCGCTGAACTGCCGACCTTTCGATCGACAAGCTCGGCGTCTTAGCCACTGAGCCACCCCATCCCTTTAAAAGGGGTAATAGAGGATCCAAAAATTCAGACCGGCCCAGAAATACATGGGGATGTTTATTCAATTTATTTATTCCTACTTCCAATATATTTCCTATTTCCTTGGTTACTTTCAGACACTTTTTATCTTTTATATATATGCTCTTAATGTGATAGAAAACAAACAAAAAGGAGGAAATGATACCCAAAGTTACAAGGAAAGGATAAAAATACAATGAAAGATGAGGCTTGTCCTGATTAGTTTGGTCGGATCTGTTCCTCTCAGCTTCCACCCACAGGTGGCTCTAAATCAAATTCCCAGCTCCTACATAGGAGATCTCCAAGCAGGAAAAAAACATCACCCGGACCTCAGCCTGACCTGCTGACCCCACGATGTGAAGGATGGATGGATGGAAGGGAGCGAGTGAAGACGGCTGGGTGAAGCTGTCACCTCTCTGGCCTTGACCCCGGTCACCTAATCAGACCATCTGACCAGCTTTGAGGATCCCTGGATTCTATTTTCTGGGCTTCGTGGGATGGGCTGCCCTTCATCTATTTGTAGTATATGACAACTTCCTCTTTGATCCGTAACATCTGGCTAATTTAGCCTATGCTCGGAGCATTTCTCTTAATTAGTTTAATTCAGTTAATCTACTTTAATTTGGAAAATTCATTTACATGATTAAATTTGTCTTCATTCAGATACAGGTAACAGCAACCCTAACCCTGAAGCAAAAAAATCAGCACCCTCTTCCTCCTCCTCCTCCCCTCCTCCTCCTCCTCCTCTCTGCAAATCCCACTTCCTTCTAGCAGGATGATGTTCCCCAGTTGGGTCATGAAATGTCTGCAAGAAAACCACCAAGCTCAGAGCACCAAGAACTTGCAGTTTGCCTCCTCTTCCTCCTTCTCTCCTCCTTCCTCTTCTTCTTCCTCCTCCTGCTCTTCTTCCTCCTCCTCCCCCCTAATCTTCTTTTACTTCCTCTTCTTCTTCTTCCCCCTCCTCCTCTTCCCCCTCTTCCTTCTCCTCCTCCTCCTCTTGTTCTTCCTCCTTTTTCTCTTCTACTTCCTCCTTTTCTTCTTCCTCCTCTTCCCCTCCTCTTCTTCTTCTTCTTCCTCTTCCCCTCCCCCTCTTCTTCCTGTTCTTCTTCTTCTTCCTCCTCCTCCTCTTCCTTCTCCTCCTCCTCCTCTTCTTTCTCTTTTTCTTCCTCCCCTTCCTCCTCCTCCTCTTTCCCCTCCCACTCCTCTTCCTCGTCCTCTTATTCCCCCTCCTCCTCTGCCCCCACCTCTTCCTCTTCCTCCTTTTCTTCTTCCTCTTCCTCCTTCCCCCATTCATGTAAATAGCATGTACAATGTTGTTGTAGACTGCAACTAAACAAAGAGATTCAAAGGAGTTCCTTCCACAGACAAGGACAGTCTGGGCATTCACTCGAATAAAGGTATTAAATATATATGTGGCAAAAAAACCCACCCACCCTCCCTGCTCCGAAGCAGCCTGCTATTATCACAGCAGGTAGCAGAGACAGCAGGATTGTGCTTGGATGAGAGACCTCCAAAGAACCCAAGTCTGTCAACTACATGGATAACTCAGAAAAACATCCAAGGAGAAATCGCTTGCACACATTGCCAAGGAAACTACACAGTTACACCCATAAAGTCACCAAAAAATTGAGCTTGTCCAAAATGGGCGGGCAAGGGGCATGCATGGTATGTGCATTTGCAAGAATTTGTGCATCTTTGTGGTTGTACCTATGAAGTATTGTGTATTTGCTCAGTTTGGGCTAGTGGTTAAGGTGCTGACCTAGAAACCAGGAGACGGTGAGTTCTAGTCCTGCCTTAAGCACAAAAACCAGCTGGGTGACTTTGGGGCAGTCACCCTCTGCCAGCACAACCGACCTCACAAGGCTGTTGTTGTGGGGAAAATCGGAGGAGGAAGAATATTGTGTGTGTTCATCCCTTTGAGTTATTTATCAAAATAATAAAGGCAAGATATAATAAGGAAGGAAGGAAGGAACAAATGAACGAAGGAAAAAGGGAGAGAGAGAAAAAGAAAGAAAGAGGAAAAAGAGGAAAGAAGGAAAGGAAAGAAAGAAAAAGAAAGAAAGAAAAGAAAAAGGGAGAGAGAAAGAAAAGGAAGGAAGGAAGGAAGGAAGGAAGGAAGGAAGGAAGAAAGAAAGAAAGAAAGAAAGAAAAAAAGAAAAAAAGAAAGAAAGAAAAGTCTTCAACATTATCTTTCCAATCGGAGACTGTCTGGAGAGAAACAATCTTAATTACACCAAAATGGGATGATGAGGAGTGAATCACTGTCCGCCATTTACTCTGGTGTAGAGACTTTATGCATATCTAACAGGTTCTGAACACAAAGCCCAGATTCTTTCCTCCCTCAAGAAAATGCACCAGAGCGACTGACTTTATCCCCATCTCCCGCCTGCTATTCGTTCTCCAGCCCTACAGAGATAATCAATATATACAGTCGCAGAGTCACAATCAGCCACACAATGAATTTATCTCTCTGGTTGTGGTGCATTTGTAAGGAACCTTCCCCACAAATACACAACAATGCAGGCGTTTCCCAGGCTTTCCGATTTCAGCCCAGACGAGATACATATCCTGTCATATCCATCAGAATAAAAACATGGGATGCAGGAAACCGGCTGATCTCTGAAATTCATTTGATGACCCTGATGAGACGCCTCCGTCTCAGCTTCCCTTACAACACCTCGGTGGCTGCATGGATTCCCTTCGTGCAAATGACTCTATAAATGCAGAAAAAAAGGCGAAAGTGACATTTTTTCTGAGCCAAAGTGTTGTAAAATGGCTTCTGTGACATCCTCAGCCCAGAGAGTGAGATTATTAAACAGCTTGGCGTGGTGGACTATTAGCTGTTATCAGTGGCTCACTGAATATCATTATTTTAGTCCAGCTATATATTTATGATCAGCCGCCATGAAGCCCCAATTTCCCCAGTTCTGTTTTGCTTAATTGCCTTTTTTTGCTGCTGCTGCTGCTCACAGAGGTAGCATTATAGGCTACAAACCCACTTTCTGAATCCATAATTCAGGGTGGTGGAAGAGTAGCTGCCTCCAAGGCCACTTCTCCACAACTCTTGGCGGCTGCCAATTCTGGATCAGATTGATCGCAGTCCGTTTGCTGCTTTCAGGCTCTGAGTAAATTATTTCTGGGTTTGCTCTGATAGAGCTGAAATTGCAGCAAAGCTGGTATTTTCTTGTAAATCACTGCAACTTGGGAGCTCAATAGCAGCCTTTGTGGGAAAAGATGCTTTAATTGTCTGTTTCTCTCTCTCTCTCTCTCTCTCTCTCTCTCTCTCTCTCTCTGTGTGTGTGTGTGTGTGTGTGTGTGTGTGTGTGTGTGTGTATGCGAGAGAAAGAGAGGCAGAGACAGAGAGAGAAAGAAAGCCAGTGGTGGGATTCAGCCAGTTCGCACCACTTCAGGAGAACCGGTTGTTAACTTTCTGAGCAGTTTGGTGAACTGGTTGTTGGACGAAATCATTAGGGCAGAGAACCGGTTGTTAAATTATTTGAATCCCACCACTGAAGAAAGCATACCACTCCCCAATTACAGTAAATCCAAATGCTTGGGACATTAAGTGATTGGATGGACAGACAGATGAATCAACACTTATATAGACACAAATTAAACAGACAGAGAGAGAGAGAGAGAAGCAGAGAGAGAGATAAAAAGAGAGAGGTGGAGAATGAAGTGGAGAGAGAGAGAAAGAAGATAGATGATAGATAATAGATGAGAGAGAGAGAGAGAGAGAGAGAGAGAGTAGATAGATAGAGAGAAGAGTAGATAGATAGATAGATAGATAGATAGATGATAGATAGATAGATAGATAGATAGATAGATAGATAGATAGATAGATAGATAGATAGATAGATAGATAGATGGATGATAGGCAGGCAGACAGATAGACAGATAGATGAATAGACACAGACAGACAGAAACGTTGCCAAAGAGACAATACACCTAAAAAACAGGTGGGACTACAACCACACCATTATCCCCTCTTGACTATTTTACTCTACCTTGCAGAGGCATCTAGATATCTACTTAAGTAGCTCCCTCTTTTCTTTCCTTTTCTGACGATGGGTGTGCCATTGTTGCCAGAGTATTTTATTCATTGCTCATAAATGGTGACAAGTTGTTCCTTGGTAGTAAAAGAAGGTCTCCAAGATATCTAGTTGCCTCGGTGCTCAACTGTTGCCATCCTGGATCAAGGATCCTCCAATGACCTTTGCGCTCAGTTGTATCCCATTCTTTGTATCCCCTCATTAGAGGAGCCATAAAAACATGTAACATCCGTAGCCAACTTTAGTTGCTCTGAGGAAGCTGGTCGTGTGGCGAGCAACATTTCCAAAGATATTCATTGCCTTCCACAGAATTCCTCAGGAGACACTCAATAACAACCGTTAAAACCTGCACGCTAAGACTGTGAATATTACAGACTGAGAAAGTCTCGTGGGTGTGCAAATCATTTAAAGTAAATTAATTAAATTTGTAAATTAAATTAAGGTGGTACTTTGATAGCATGACCATGGATGTCCCAAAGGTCAAGAGGCAACTGGACTTTCTGATTTTTTTCTTTGAAGACGTTTCCCTTCTCATCCAAGAAGCTTCTTCAGCTCTGACTGGGTGGTGGGGAAGGGAAGGATTTATATTCCTTGCAGACAGCTAGTCATTTGCATCCTTTTAGAGAGCCATTGAGGTCACTTGGAGGTTTATCCGTGTCTGAGAATCTCCATATAAAATGGATGTCATCTAAATTTTTGTGACATTCACATACTCCTGCAGAATGCCCTGTATAACAATATAAGTTTGGTCATTTGAAATAGGGATAGAATGTGGGACCAATTCTTTTTCAAATGACATTCACCAGAAACAGCTGTCCCATCACCAAGTAAGCCTTTCATAGTATAAAATGCTTGGTATTCCTGTTTCTTGAGCTGATTATGTTCACCGCATTCTTAATATCAGAGAGCAATGATTTTGCCATGAGAAATTGAGAATCTAGCAATTGCGCAGTCTGAATTCACTGAACATCATTTTGAGTTCTAAATGCTGCACGAGTTTTAATTTAAAAGCATGCAAATCCTATTTTCGAATCAAAACAAATCACACTTTTGACTAGATTAGATGCCTTGCCTGATCAAATGGTTTTTTAATAACTTGTGCAGAAATAAATAATTCGCTGCCATGTGCCAAGTCAAGTTAAAAAATAAGGGAAATAGAAATGTCTGAGACTTTTATATATAAAGATAAATCATTTTAATTGCTGGAACTCTTCCAAATAATAATTAAGACAGATGACTACATTTAGTTTTAATTATTAATCTTTTGCAACAGAACACGATAATTACTTTTTTTTTTAAACTAGTGGCAATTCTTCTTAAATTAAAAACATCCCAATGATTAAAATCTATCTGGGCAAAGATGACATCCAGTAGATTCTTGTAGACAATTCTGCAGCTTTTTTATCACTGTTGATGAAGGTCTCTGATGATCGATCAAATTTGACTTCTAGGATTATTCATCATGGCTTCACTTACATGCATTAACCAAGTCCTTAGAAGGAAAGTGTGTAAGGAGGTAGTCATTTAATAACTGAGTTGTGAATCTGCCTCAGCCACAGAATTCATGCCCCATTACTGTCCTTACAATTTTATTGTGAGACAATTGTGAGACAACAATTGGTTGCTTCTTGTCCTGTCCGCAGGTGCTTTGGACAAGAGGTTCACCCCCTCTT